>NC_056747.1:565035290-565055290 GCF_019279795.1 Protopterus annectens
TCATAACCAAACCTGATAAATGTCCACCTTTCCATAATTTCTTCCAACTGTACTCAAAACAAACAGAACCCTTAGCTTCACCGACAAATCCCTGTTAAAGGTAACTAAATCTAATAGCTTTGATGATTCTCTCTACTCCAACCAGATCTCCAAAGCATAGAATTCCATCCCCCAGCATAGGATCATAGGAGGTTACTAGGCTATTTGCCCTGAGGCAGTTATAAGCCTAGCCAAGAGTTTAGCCCATGTTTAGACAAATTAGCACTCAATTCCCCTGTCCAGCAGGGACATGAGTGTAGTCCCAGGGGTATATTTTCTGCTTCCCATCCAGTTATCCAGGTTGCGCTTAAAAAGGGTTAAAGAGGTACTCTGCTTGATGTGGAGAGGGAGTCTATTCCATAGATGAGAGTGTCTCTGAGACACAAATCTGTCCTGCCAACAAGTCTTGTTGATGTCCCAGACCAGGTTGAGGCCGCACATGTGGGTTACTCGAGTGGAGCTTGACTTGCGGATATGCATCAGTCCATCAAGGTAGGGTCCATGATCGCCTTGTATGCCAGGCAGAGGTCACCTCTGAAGATCTGTATGAAACTGAGTAGAGGGATAAGGCTTTTAGCCTATCTGTGTATGGTAGATGTTTGAGGCCCTGGATTCTCCTGGTGAGGAAACTCTGTGGTCTCTGCAGCTGCTGCATGTGCTTTACGAGGTACATGTTGAAAGGTGCATTGTACTCAATAATGGGCCTTATAAGGGAAGAATATAGGGATGTTATGACCTCCTTGTCACTGGATGAGATACCCTTACTTATGAGGTGGGACCTGTAGAAGGCTTTCCGTACCATGGAAGCAACATGGTGGTCAGAAGTCAGGCTGCTATCCACCTGGGTGCCCAAATCACTCACGACCGATTGAGTGCTTAGGACATTGTTATTAATGTGATAATTTGTGGGGACGTCACTCTCCCCAAAGGGGATGATGATGCATTTTTTGGTATTCAGCTTGAGGCCATGTTTCTGGCACCAGTCATTTGTCTGAGTGAGACTCTCTTGGAGGATGTCCACATCACTAGGGAAATTGATAACAGCACCCAACTTGCAGTCATCTGCAAACTTGGTCAGCCATAGCCCACTGGTTTTGGCCTGCACCTCAGAAAAGTATATATATCAAATAACCCACTTATTACGGGTCTACTGCTTGAGGTGGCTTCCCCTATCTTGACTGTGTGAGTTCGATCAGTGAGCCAGTTTTCTACCCATCTGGTAACATATGGATTGATGCCTAGTTGAGAGAGTTTATGTTTTATACCCAAGTGGGGAATAGTGTTAAAGACTTTGGCCAGGTCAGGATAGGCAGTGTGCACAGTGTTCCCCTCGTCCATGGCTTTTGTGACTGTCTCAAAGAAGTCGACTGAATTTAGCAGACATGACTTCCCCTTGACGGAGCCGAACTGTGTGGGATCAAGTGTTTGGAGGTTGCCACTGTCTTTGTTAATGAGGTCCATGATCCATTCCATGGCCTTGCAGATCATACTTGTTAGGCTGATGGGTCTGTAATTTCCTGGATTGGTGGACGCTCCACGTTTGTGTAAAGGGATGACAGTGAATGTCCTCCGCTCAGCTGGGATGAAGCCAGTGCTCGGGCATTGGTTGAATAGGATGCCTAATGGTGCTGCAAGTGCCTGCCTGAGTTCATATAGGATGCAGCCTGGGATGTTATTGGGTCCCATGGAGGCTGTATTTTTTGCCTTTGAGAGTGCAGTGATGACCTGTTCTGTAGATATAAGGGGAAGGGACAGCTACTGGGAATGTCCTGATTTACTGATGGGAGGGACAGAGGGATAAAGTTTTTGCTGAATCTGTCAGCCTGCAAGTTTGACAGCATTTGTATATGTGGTGTCCTTGACCTCCAGTTTTAAACAGATTTTGGTGGTTCCTTTTGAGGTTGTGGACATATGTGAAGAAGGCCTTTTGAGTGTTTGTAGTAGATGTGGCCAATTTGAACTTGAAGTTTGCTTTGGAGGATTTAACTAGTGCTCTTCCTTTTTCAAGCTAAGGAGACATTGCTTCCAATTGGGCACCTGCTCCTTCTTGGTCTTGGACAGCAATTTTTTCCTCTTGTTATTGAGTTTATTTATTGCAGATGTCCAGACAGGTTTACTCTTCCTTGTGGAGGATGACTTAGTCCCGTCATGTATTCCTGATTCCATGCATCTGTATAAATGCTCATATAGTGCTTTGGTGTAGTTTTGGATATTGGTGCCAGTTCCTACCGGGAGGGAGGGTTGTGAAGCTGTTTATACCATCCCTCAGGAGGCTGTAATCAGCTTTGGAGAAGTTTTTTTGTCTGATCCTAGCTAGAGGGGGGTTGGGGGAGATGGTGACTTCAAAAGTGACCGCTTTGTGGTCAGATCTAACCAGGGAGGATGATACTATAGGGATGCTGCAGTGGTTGATCATGTTGGTTAATACCAAGTCCAAGATATTGTCACCCCTTGTGGGGGTATCGACTAGCTGTTCCAAGACATTTGCATTGACAAAATCAAGGAATCTCTGGGCATTTGTGTTCTGGCATGAATAGTTCTTCCAGTCTATATTTGGGAAGTTAGTCACCCAGGATCAGGACAAAGGATTTAATCTTGATAGATTCTAACAGGTCCAAATAGGCGGATTGGGCATCTTGAGTCAGGTTTGGGGGTCGGTAGCTAGCTATGATTTGAATAGAGGTCTTGTCCTATGGTTAACTGCACCTGGAGTGTCTCATGTGCGTCATACTGTTTGGCCAGCCTTGAGGTGTGTATGTATATTGAAACTCCACCTCCTTTGGCTTTATTGCCCACAGTTTTAGGGTCTGAATGTATGATGGGATGAATAACCAGGTAAGGCTGGGGAGCTCTCCGCAGCTTTGAACCAGGTCTCCGTGACTGCACAGATGTCAGCATTCTCCAGGGTTAGGAATGTTAAACTTCTAGCATTTAGCAGCATGACCTTTAATTTGTGTTTTGTTGAAATTTTTATGTTGGTAGTTTTAACCACATTATTTTGTCCTAAAAAAAGGCACTATAGGGAAGGCAAGAACCTTTGCCAGAAGCCTGAAGCCTGGGTAAGACAGATGCAGGCCATCTCTGGCAAAGCGTCGTGGTCTGTCGATCATATCTTCCCAGGCTGTCAGGTACAGCATATCCTTAACACTACCAGCTCAGCCAAGTTAAACAACTTCTCAAGGATCATCTAACCAACAACTGCTCTGCTCATGTACCTCCCTCGGCTAAAATGAAAGCGGTACATTTGTCATTTGCTTCACTTGTTCTCTGATCACATCTACTTACAAGCATTTCTTCCTTTACTCTATCCTTTACCATCTGACTCTCTCTCTTCTACACTCATCTCCTTAACTCTTCCACCCTCCCTCTTTTCTGAGTTTCTCCATTCAACATTTTTTCTCTGCTTTCATCTAACTCTTCATAGTGTGTAAGTTATGCTTGCTCTACTAAACAAACTGTGCCAGTCGCACTTCTGTAAATTCAAAAAGTTTTTGATGTTAGATGTATGTATTTTGACAAACATTATTGTATGTAATTTGACAAACATAATTGTATAGTACTCTGTGTAGTGTTGTACTGCTTACTTTGTAAGTGTATTTAGGTTCGTAGGTTCATAGGTTAGTACTAAGCTAACTGCCCTTGCGAGCCATTGTAAGCCTAGCCAATTATTCCCTTTGAGACTCAAACCCTGCACCTTGTGCTTGTAAGGCAAACACCTTAACCATAATCTCCCTCCCTCCGGGTGGCCTTATGGTTAAGGTGTTTGCCTTACAAGCACAAGGTGCAGGGTTTGAGTCTCACAAGGGATCATTGGCTAGGCTTACAATGGTTCACAAGGGCAGTTAGCTTAGTACTAACCTATGAACCTAAATACACTTACAAAGTAAGCAGTACAACACTAAACAGAGTAGCAAACAGAATACTATACATGGAGCTTTTCTCCCCAGGGCCTCTGCTGAAAATGGGCTAATGGCCCAGTCGGACCTCCCCGGTAAACAAATGTTAAATAAATTTTATGTGTGTGTGTGTATGTATGTATGTATGTATGTATATATATATATATATATATATATATATATATATATATATAGAGAGAGAGAGAGAGGTATGTATAGATATAGTTATAGTTCCACTTTATAATCTCGAAATACTGAAATCTCGAATTTCATTATCTCGAGACCATAAAGTCAAACATTCCAAATCCGAAATCACGAACATACACACCATACACTACACAACACATACATCATCCAACCCACACTACAACAAACCAAAACACACACAAACCAACAAACCTACACTACATATAAGCAGGGAGCAAGCCCCCTGCACCCCCAACACCCCTCTACTTATATATACTAACTCTGAGATCACACCAAACAGAAAAAGACAGCAAACGCACCACTACACACACTCTATAGCACCCTCGCGCGCACACACATACACACACACATATCACAAATATATGAACACCACCACTTTCAACACTTAAACATTCATACTTTTACCTGCCTACCCTAACCCACACACAAAACTTCCAAGCACACTTACATGCACTCAAACACATACCTAAAACCCAACAAAATACCCACTTTTCCTTACATACCAGCTAAATCCACACACTACACGAAACTTTCTGCACACACTACATCCAGCGTGAAATACCGGAACACCATAACCACAAATTCAATATTTCAGGATTCTCACTTTTGGAGTTTCGGGATTTTAAAAATTCCACTTTATGGTCTTGAGATACTGAAATTCAAGATTTCAAGATTATACAGTGGAACCATATATATATAAAAATGCACACACATATATTTATACACTGTGTGTGTGTATGTATATGTGTGTGTGTGTATATATATATATATATATATATATATATATATAAAATGCCAGTGAAAGAACAAAAAAACTGTGTATACTAAAAAAAACTAGCACTACAGTGTGACTAGACAGACCAACAGTCCGAATTAGCGCTTTTGTTCTAGTTTTATTAAGCAGAACGTCAGAAATACATGCAGTATATCAAACACAATATTTAAAATGGACATTCAGTTATATTTGTGAGAGCAGTGACATCACGTCCTAGTAAAACCACTTCATTGCACACTTAATATTCAAATTATCTCTTAATCCTGGTAGAGTGCCTGCATTCAAAAATAGCTGCCACTTCAGTTCTCGCACTTCTAATAGTGCATTGACATTGCCTACAAATTCTTGCACGTTTTCTAAAGCATTAAATTTAAAACTTTTAAATCCTGCACACATTTTACTATACTTTGCCAAATGATTCTTTAAATCATAATTTTTAATGCAAGGTAGTGTTCTCTGGTGCGATCATATAGTTTTTATTTTTTCCTACATAAAAACAGTAGCAAGTGTCACAGGCACCAAGATAAACTACATTAACTGAATTGAAAATTAAATTGACCTTTAAACATGACTGTAAACTGCTGATGTTTAAAGGTATAACTTTTGCAGACTTTAGTGTATTTACAAAAGTTGCAATTCTCACATGTAAACATACCAACATTTCTGATATTGGTACCCTTGTGTAATTTATAACTGTTATTATTAAATTCAGAAATAGTCTTGAAAGTTTTTGTCTTCTTACAACACAAGTTAGGGCTGTGACCTAAGGTGTTAAATAATTTGTAGTTGCCTTGTGTAATGCTCCAATGATGAATTTTTTTTAAAGGAAACACGCCAGGTGAAAACTAAGTATAATATCATTCTCTTCACTGTTTTTTTTTGTGCTATTAAAACCACTTTTAGGAATGGGCGTATGTTTAATGCACTAAATTGTGATTTGTCACAATTTGATCAACTAAATTTTTAGGGAATTCCATTATAAGAACAATTCTTTAAGAAATAAACTTTCTTGAATATAAGTAGAATCTTCTCTAGTAATACGTGATAGCCTTATGGATTGCTCTTTAATAACATTATTTTCATAAATATGGATGTTGACTATTATAATCTTAAAAAGTTATTTGTTATTTTCAGAAAATACTAGAACGAAAATGTAAATTTTCTTTATCTAAATATAAGGCAACATCCAGAAAATGAACTTAGTTCCCATTCCTGAAATAGTAAATTTCAGAACATTTTACTGTTCCTGATTTCTTCCGAAAATTATTTGTATGTGTATATAATATAGTGTGTGTGTGTGTGTGTGTGTGTGTGTGTGTGTGTGTGTGTGTGTGTGTGTGTGTGTTACACACACTCAGACACACACACACATAAAACAAACTCCAGCAATCCAAGAAATGAAAACTAATAACCCAAAAAAAAATCCTGGAGGCACTGATCTGGACCAAGATGAAGGAATAACTAAAATAAAAGTAGTACCACAACCAAGTTTAGCACTTTTGGCCCACTTTTAATCAAAGGAACTTCATCAGAAAATATAAACATCAGATACCATTAGTTTAAATACCCAATACATAATTACTTGTCCAGTTAAAATCCAACAATAATTGCATGCTAATTAAACAATAATCAACACCCTGTATATCAAAACCTTGAATAAAACAGCTTACAAATAAATATCTCAATTTAAAAAGCTTATCAGATAAATTCCATTTCAAAATGGATGTAGACATTTTACAAATTTTTATATTTAAGTATACTTTTAATAGTAATATGTTCATTGAAACCTGGCTTTTTGTCAGCCCTAAGCATAATTTTCCACTTTAATTCTTTAGTTTCTAATAACTTATTACATCCACTAATTAACTTAGACTTGTCTATCTGTTCTAAAGCAGAAACATTACATTTCATGAACCCTTCACATACCAGTCTTGTTTACTCAATGCATTTAATTAATCTTTATCTTTAATAGCTTTCAAATGCTCAGATATCCTAATTTTAAGTGGTCTAATAATCTTACCTGTATACCAGCAGTGGCAAGTGCTGCAAATACTTGTGTAAACTGTGTTTTTACTGTTGCAATTATAACATCCCCTCACTTGAAATACGCTATTTAAAATGAGGAAATTGCAACATCAGTGTTACTGATATGTCTACATTGTTTACATAAACCACAGGAAAAACTACCATCCTTAGAAAGAATACTTTAACATTATAATTTAGATTAAAAAGCCAATAATGTCCTAATGTTAGCTGATTTCTTAACCACAAAATATGGTTGGTTGCCTAATATTATAACAGGGTTACCAGTAATTATTTTCCAGTTCGCTTTTACTATACGTTAATGACATTGCTGTCATTACAGATGGATACAGGGAATGAAAAAAAACTTTATCAGTTTTACCTTTGTTTTTGTTATTGCATTCTATTCCTTCTCTAAGAATTGGAGGAACCTTATTAATTTGTTGCCTTCTGACATATTTAATAAGTCTTTCAAGGGATATTTTCTTCCTACAAAATAGTTAATGATTCTCTGTACTTCACAATTAAAGCACTCATCATCACCAATAATCCGACTGGCCCTAATAAGTTGGCCTTTAAACACGTTTAATTTCATATACTTAGGATGACCACTATAAAAATGCAAATATGCTTAAAGGTTTCTTTAAGAACTATTGTACTATGAAAACATTTCTTAATTGGATCCATCTGAATGACCAAATTTAAAAAAAATAACCTTTAACCCAGTGGTTCCTTTTGTGAATTTCAACCATGAAAGACTTGAATGAATGTATTGTAAAAGCAAATCAAATTCATCCTTGCCCCTCCCCCCGCAAAAAACAAATCATCTGTAAATCTCCTGTACCGTTTCCCTTTCTGAAATAAGGATGAGCGACTAAATACACCTATTCCCACTAACATAACACAATGTTGGCAAAGGAGGGTGCCACATGTGCACCAATAGCCACTCCTACTATTTGCCGAAAAATCTTTTCCAAAGGTGAAGTAATTGTTCTGCAGCACAAATTTAATAAGGACTTGACATAAATTATTAGTTGCAATGTATACATTGTTAGTTTGATTAAGATATAACATCATAAATTGTAAGCCATCCTTACGATCTATACTAGTGTACAATTAAATGATGTCTACATTGCATAAAATCTTCTCATCACCTGTAAACTGATAATGTATGTGTTGTGTGTCTGTGAGATCTATATGCATTACATTAACAAAGATGCTGCTAAACTTGAAACAACAATCTTTGCGCACTGGCTCTGTCTCATCCGCTATAACTAAAAACTATTGCAACAATATTCAGCGCTTTCGTATTTTATTTGAAATGGAACTTCATCAGAAAAAAAAAATTTCTTAACATACATATTTAAATATCCCGCCTAAAATTGCATCATATCCTACTAGACCAATCAAAACCAGCCTGTTCAATTGGAACATTTTAAAATGTTTAAATGGCTGTGCTATTAGAAACGACTATATAATATTAGTATCCCAGTAAACTTTTTCTGTCTCAAAAATGCATATTAAAAAAAATGACATTTAAATATTCACTTAAAAACCCAAACTAACTTCAATGTTAAACTTAAGTTTATATTTCCATTTAGCCCTGGAAACTGATCAGCTGTTAAAATAAATTGCCACTTGTATTCTCTGGCCTCTGGTACATTATTGCAGCTAAACGCAACATTTTCTGTATTAATTTGTTCCAACACTGTAAGATGGAACTTTTTAAATTCGGTCTATTCCAAACTATGCTTGGCTAAGGTGTTAGAGAGAGCGCAATTTTTTACTGCCTTTGCATGTTCTGTAATCCTGTAAAGCAACTCTCTAACGGTCTTTCCCACATAAAACTGGGAACAGGTATCGCACTTTGCTAAGTAAACAATAAGTCTGCTGTGACAGTTGTATCCCTTTTTGGCCTTATACATGAAATTGATCTGTTCAAACATTACAGAACTAACATTGCTAATATATCTGCATTGCCTGCAGACGCTGCATGAAAAAGTGCCGACAGTTCTAGCTCCTTGTTTGTTTTCTCTTGTTAAATCCATTTCAAGCAGCAACTTCAAATTTAGAATTTTCTTAAAAATAAACAGACATTCCAGTAACTTTGCTTAAATCAGGTTTACTTAACACTATCTTCCAGTTATGATTAACAGTATCTATAATATTTTGACTGCCCGTCATAAGATGTACTGAAAAAAGCATATCTCTTATCTCCACTTATCTTGATATGAGTACCATTAAGAACTAGGTGTTGCTTAAAGGTTGTCCCTTTTTTCAGTATAGAAGGAAAACTACAATTGTTTTACTTAGAACTTCATGCTCAATTTTTATAAGTCTTTTGAGGGATATCTTGTAGTAACAAAAAGGCTTTTAAGGAACCAAACTTCTTTAAGCAATTCCTAATCGTTACTTATAATATGGCACAGCCTTATAACCACAAAAAATATATAATTTCATCTTTCTAGGATGATGGCTGCTGAAATGGACATAGTTGTTCCTAAATGTTTCCTTTCTGTAAACAGTGCTTTCCAACTGGTGTTTTAACATCCATTGTAACTGTGATGTCTAAAAAGTTAATAATGGTCCCAAGTCCACTGATAGTGAACTTTAACCATGAAATGCTCTTATTTACGTATTCAACAAATTCTTGAAATAAATTTTTACTACCTCCTGATATAAAAACAAGATCATCTATGTACCTCCTATAGTATTAGACATGCCGAAACAAAAGAATAGCTTTTAATATTGTTTCCTCCCACCAACACGCAGGGGACACTCTAGCCCCTATAGCTACTCCAGTTAGTTGATGATAAATTTGATAATCAAACAAGAAGTTTTTTCAAAGTGCAAGATCCATCAAATTAATAACATTGTAACTGCGGTGGTGGTGTTGCGGTAGTGCTGTCGCCTCACAGTAAGACGTTGTCCTGTTCGATTCTCAGCTAGAGCGTCTTCTGTCTGGAGACATGCATGAATGGGCGCACCTTCATTGAAGGTTGTGCGTCAGGGCTGGCAACTCTGCACATAAAAATCTAATGCCAATCATTAGCGGACCGGAGTTCCACTGTGGCGACCCCTAACCGGGAAGAGCCGAAAGACTCCACAACAATAGTTACTCAATCAATATTGGCAACTTTTTCCAGATAATCTTAAAAATTCTAACGCCTCATCCTGGTCTATAGCAGTGGTCTTGGAATTATTTGCCGGTTTTCACATGGCTTCTTTCCCTTTGCTGAAGAACTTAACAGTGACTGCATCCATCCTTCCCTTGAAGTTGCTGCTTGAATTGGATTTAACAAGAGAAAACAGGCTAGGAGTTAGAACTTTCTGTAGTTTTTCATGCATCGACTGTAGGCAATGCAGATATATTAGTAGTGTTAGTTCTGCAATGTTTGAACATACAAAACTTTATGTACGAGATCAAAAAGAGGTACAATTTTCACAGCAGGTTTATTATTTACTTAAGTGTGATAACTGTTCCCAGTTTTATGTGGAGAGTTGCGTTACAGGATTAGAAAACATGTGAAGGCAATAAGAAATTGTGATCTCTCTAATGCCTTAGCTAAGCTTAGTTTGGAATGTACTAAATTTAAAAAGTTCCATTTTATAGTCGTTGAACAAATTTAATACAGAAAATGTTGTGCTTAGTTGCAGTAATGTCCTGAAAGACAGAGAGTACAAGTGGCAATTTTTTAAGAGCAGGTCTGTTTCCTGACTAAATGGAAATACAAGCTTGAAAACTTTATTAAGATTGAAGTTAGGATTTTAAATGAATATTTAAATGTCAACAAATTTTGTACTGTATGTATGTAGTTTTTGTGACAGAAAGTTTTACTGGGATAGTAATTTTAGTCAGTTATAACAGCACAGTAATTTAAATGTTTTAAAATGTGTGGTACGTTTGGCGCAAAAACAACACTTTGCATCACCAAAAGAACACCATCCCCACGGTGAAGCATGGTGGTGGCAGTATCATGCTTTGGGGTTGCTTTTCTTTATCTGGAACTGGGGCTTTAGTCAAGGTGGAGGGAATTGTGAACAGTTCCAAATACCAGTCACTTTTGGCCCAAAGCCTTCAGGCGTCTGCTAGAAAGCTGAAGATGAAAAGGAATTTCACCTTTCAACATGATAAATGACCTCAAGCATACATCCAAATCAATAAAAGAATGCCTTCACCAGAAGAAAATTAAAATTTTGGAATGGCCCAGCCAGAGCCCAGACCTAAATCCATTAGAAAATCTGTGGGGTGACCCAAAGAGAGCTGTGCACAAGAGATGCTCTCACAATCTAACAGATTTGGAGTGCTTTTGCAAGGAAGAGTGGGCAAATATTGCCAAGTCAAGATGTGCCATGCTGATAGACTCCTACCCAAGAAGACTGAATGCTGTAATTAAATCAAAAGGTGCTTCAATAAAGTATTAGTTTAAGGGTATGCACACTTATGCAGCCAGCTTATTGTCATCATCTTCTTCTTTCGGCTGTTCTCATTAGGGGTCGCCACAGCGGATCCTCTGTTTCCATTTCTTCCTGTCCTCTGCATCTTGCTGTGTCACACCAACCACCTGCATGTCCTCTCTCACCACATCCATAAACCTTATCATAGGCCTTTCTCTTTTCCTGTTACCTTCATCCTTAGCATCTATTTCCCAATATACTCAGCATCCCTCCTCAGCACATGTCTAGACCAACGTAATTTTGCCTCTCTGGCTTTGTCTCCAAACCTTCCAACCTGGGCTGACCCTCCAATATACTTATTCCTAATCCTGTCCTCCCTCGTCACACCCAGTGCGAATCTTAGCATCATTAACTCTGCCACATCCAGCTCAAACTCCTGCCTTTTAGTCAATGCCACGGTCTCCAACCCATATAACAATGCTGGTCTCACTACCCTCTTGTAGACCTTCCCTTTCACTCTTACTGGTACTAGTCTGTCACAAATCACTCCTGACACTCTTCTCCACCCACTCCATCATGCCTGTACTTTCTTCTTCACCTCTCTTTCACACTCACCATTACTCTGAACTATTGATCCCAAGTATTTAAACTCATCCACCTTTGCCACCTCTACTCCTTGTATCCTCACCATTCCTCTATCCTCCCTCTCATTCACGCACATATATTCTTAGTCCTGCTGACCTTCATTCCTCTTCTCTTTAGAGCATATTTGCATCTCTCCAAGGTCTCCTCCACCTGTTCTCTACCCTCACTACAGATCACAATGTCATCTGCAAGCATCATAGTCCACGGGGACTCCTGTCTGATCTCGTCTGTCAACCTGTCCATCACCATTGCAAATAAGAAAGGGCTCAGAGCTGATCCTTGATGTAATCCCACCTCCACCTTAAATGCATCTATCACTCCCACTGCAAACCTCACCGCTGTCACACTACCCTCGTACATATCCTGTACCACTCTTACATACTTCTCTGGCACTCACAACTTCCTCATAGTATGCCACAACTCCTCTCTAGGCACCCTGTCATATGCTTTCTCTAAGTCTACAAAAACACAATGCAAAAAATCCCTCTGCTCTGGCCAAAAGCCCCTAGCTCTCCGGTGTGGTCCCTTCTAAGTCCTGTGCGGAGACACAGTCTGTCCCTCTATTTGAAACCCTATAAGACTAATGTTATCCTACTGAATAGTAGGGAAACTCAACCTAGAAGCCCCTCAGGATCTACCTGGACCCTCTGCATTCAGCCTCACAGTGTAGGTGTTATCCTACAGTATATGTATGATTTAACTTTAACCTTGTGAGTGCGATAACTTTAAATTATTGGTGACTGCATTAAATTTTAAACTATTTTGTAAGGGCCAGCACACCCGTGGACCTACCCCTCCTACCATCTTTTTATTGACTTACCCCCCCCCCCTCCTCCTACTATCCTAGTGGAATTAGTGTTTTCCCACGCTATCCACTAGAGGGCAGCAGATCTTAGGCTTTGGAATACCATCGCTCACTGGTTGTAGAAACCTAGACTCTGATATCAATGTTTGTACTCTTTATTTATGTACTTACCCCCCACCCCATGATTGCTTTAAAATGAGAATTATCCCAGGTAAGTCTGGGAGTTTTTATTAAATAAGACAACTTTGACTATCGCTACTTTTTGCTGCTGGCCCCTTCTATTATCCCTCTGTATAAACCTCCTTTCCCACCTTTGGCACCTTCTATAAAAATCTCTCTCTGTTTTAAAACTGTTTTACATAACTATCCACCCAGCACAGCTATACCTTTGTTCACCTTTTTCCTCTGCTACTTAGTAACAGTATATGTCTCTTATCTTTCCTATGCCTGTAGAACTCAGTCTCTCTCCATAACTGATTGCCTCTCAGCCTCTCTCAGTGCCTATATCACTCCTTGCCTCTCAGCCTCTCTCAGTGCCTATATCACTCCTTGCTCTGACCACTCTCTCCACCTGCTTGGATCTCACCTTTCCCTCCTAGCTACCTTCCCCCCCCTCACTCTATCTAGATACCCGCCCCCCTCACTCTGTTTAGTAACCTCCTAGTCCGCCCACTTCTTCCCATCTCATCTGCTTAGCTAAACCTATAAATATAGGTTAAGCCTTTAGGCGCCATTTTTAAAATCCCTCAGCTCTGGCCAAAAGCCCCTAGCTCTCCAGGTGGTGTGTGGTCCGTAAGTGGTTTCATTTTGTGTCTACTGTATTAGACTTTGTTCTTTATAGTGCTGGGTAGGAATTAGTACATTTTTATATGCATTGAAGCCCTTACATCTATTGCTACTTGCATGCTTAAATCAACGTATATGTATGAACCAACAGCCCCTTGCTCTCCGGGCAGTGTGTGGGCCGTAAGTGTGCTTCATCTGTGTCTACTGTACTAGAATTTGCTCGTAAATAGTACTGTGCTGTAATTTTTGTACTTTTTTTATAAACTTCGAAGCATTACTGACAACATTGTCGCTCTGTGCACGCTTAAATTAACGCTTATTTATGAGTGTTCTCTCAGGCATTTTGACGTCTCTGTTATGTTTAAAAACATTTGAGGTGTTTAAATATGTGTTTTTGTTAGCTATCTGGTAGATATTACCGGTATTTTTATTCTCTGCTTTTAAAGCTAGCCAGTCAGGCTCTTAGGTTTTAGAGCTGTGATATATTTGGTGCTACTGCTACTTTAGGTTTGGCATGTTTGGTTTAGAACTGTGTTATTCCTTGCTGCTGCTGCTACTCTTGGTTTGGCGTGATCTCCGCGTGGCGTTTCTTCCATGCTGTGGGTATCTTCTGCTATCGCTATATTAGTGGAACGAATTTATTTTAATGATTTTAATTATTTTTTAATACTGAGGGCTACAGGCAGATGTAATCGGCCTATTTCTTTTTCTTTTTTTCACTCTTATAGTGCAAAATCCCCACACTATGGGTATTCACCTCCCTGTCTGTAGTACCGGAGACATAGTTTAAATTCCATTTAGCTACACGTGGGGCGTAACGACCGTCGTTACTCGTGACCCTAGCCCTCCGACCCCTACTGTGTTTCCTCTGCTAGCCATTAAGGTTCGAGAACTCTCAACTTGCTGGCTGACACTTTAACCCTGTTACCCCTTTGTTGGTGGTGATTTTATTTTTCTTTTTAGTTTCTAGTTGGCCTGCTTATGCTGTGGCATTTGGATAGCCGGGTTACGTTAATTTTGATAAAGGATTTAAATTCTCCATTGTGGCTTCCCTAACCGGCATCCAGGATCGCTACTCCAATTAATATATTGATCCTGTAGCTTGGACAAGCTATTCGCACTACTTTTACTTTCTTTTTACTACTGTTGAGGTGTAAACCAGCCTTATCCCTCTTTTTTGGCTATAATTTTTATAACTGTTACAGTCTTTGTGAGCTTCTCGCAGCATAAAAGAACACCTTAACCATAGCGCTGCATAATTTGCTTTAGCCTATTTAATCTTGGGATCAGGCCCTGAGCCTTACACTTGTTTTACCCAAGTGCTATTTAAGAATTATTCAATGGGCTATTTGTGCTGCTGGTAATATGGATTGCTATAATGGACATTCTTTTATGATATGACTGCATGGACTGTATTACTGTTCTATGACTTGGTTTATTTTCTTTTTTTTGATAGGTTAAACGCTTCATTAGTTAATGCTGTTTTATACTTAGTAACTACACATTGTCTTCTGTAGTAGAAATATATGCATTGTTTTTCTGAGCCATACAAATTAATGTATTTGATTATATAAACTGAATACTTGTGCTAATTTACCTTACTGTATGTTACACTCTGTGCTAATACCTCACTGCATCCTACACTCCACTCAACTTCTGACTAGCACTCCTCTACACATTTTCATTCCACTCCTGCATAGAACCTAACCTAGTTAGCTAACAATTATTTAATATTTCTTTCTGTCTCATTTTTCAGCTTCTACGTCCTGTGTGGAGACACAGCCAGTCCCTCTATTTGAAACCCTGTAAGACTAATGTTATCCTACTGAATAGTAGGGAAACTCAACCTAGAAGCCCCTCAGGATCTACCTGGACCCCCTGCATTCAGCCTCACAGTGTAGGTGTTATCCTACAGTATATGTATGATTCAACTTTAACCTTGTGAGTGCGATAACTGTAAATTACTGGTGACTGCATTCAATTTTAAACTATTTTGTAAGGGCCAGCACACCCGTGGACCTATCCCTCCTACCATCTCTCCCCCCCTCCTCCTACTTTCCTAGTGGAATTAGTGTTTTCCCCATGCTATCCACTAGAGGGCAGCAGATCTTAGGCTTTGGAATACCATCTCTCACTGGTTGTAGAAACCTAGACTCTGATATCAGTGCTTGTACTCTCTATGTATGTACTTACCCCCCACCCCATGATTGCTTTAAAATGGGAATTATCCCAGGTAAGTCTGGGAGTTTTTATTAAATAAGACCACTTTGACTATCGCTACTTTTTGCTACTGGCCCCCTCTATTATCCCTCTGTATAAACCTCCTTTCCCACCTTTGGCACCTTCTATAAAAATCTCTCTCTTTGTTTTAAAACTGTTTTACATAACTATCCCCCCAGCACAGCTATATCTTTGTTCACCTTTTTTCTCTGCTACTTAGTAACAGTATATGTCTCTTACCTTTCCTGTGCCTGTAGAACTCAGTCTCTCTCCATAACTGATTGCCTCTCAGCCTCTCTCAGCTGTGACCCGCTCTGTTCGCCCTACGGTCTCACTCTGCTCCCCTACCCCCAATTCCCACCCACCCCCCAGGGGTCCTACACTTATACTTCCCTAACCACACATTCTCTCTTCCAACCAATCCCATACTTCACCCATCCCACATAATTTAGCCACACCCCTACCTTCTAACAATCACTCATAATAAGCCACTCCTTAGGGTACCTCTGCCATATCCTCCTACTCTTAACTTGTATATCTTAGTGCCCCCTCTCTTCTCTTCTTGTATCCTTTTATCTTCCTCTCCTCTACATCTCGCTCCCTAATTTATCCCTTCACTCGAGTTCTTATTTTATTATTTCCTCGAAGATGCCTCTCCCCAATCTAGCCAAGCTAACACTCACAATTATACTCTTAACTACCCTCTTCTCAGCCTACCTTCTTACCTCCTTTGAAAAACTGCACTATTTCCAGTTTAACCATTCCCACAAACAAACTACAATTTACACACACACATCCCTCAATAGACATTCTAACATAACTTCCACTCCCAGTTACCTACTACCTAAATACCACAGACTCTCCCATATTAAACATAACCTACCCTCAGAAAAAAGTTGAAAATTCAAACTTACCTTAGAAACAATTCAGTAACAAAACTAAATAATCCCTCCTTAAAAGATGGCGACATCCACCCCAACCCTGGACCTACCAACCCTACAGTCCAAACAACTCGCCCTAAACTCAGTAGCTCTCTCCTATTAGGGCATCTGAATATCCAAAGCATCAGTAATAAAGTACCTCACCTTCATGCCCTCCTAGATATTCACTCCTTTGATATCCTCTGCCTCACTGAGACTTGGTTAAAACCAGAAACTAAAGACAATGAAATTATTCCCAAAGGCTATAATATAGTGAGACTAGACAGAATAAAACGTAAAGGTGGTGGAGTAGCAAGTCTATTTAAAAATGGACTTCACATCTCTACCCTACCATCCAATCCAACCCAGGATAGCAACGCAGAAGTCCTCAGTACTAAGCTCCAAATCAACGCTAACAAATCTTTATACATTATCTGCATTTACATACCACCCGGAAATAATATAACTACACTAGAGGCTTTTCTTAGCTGGGTATCTTCTACTTACCCCCAAGAAACAGTAATACTAGGCGACTTTAATATTGACTGGAAAAGTGTTAATGCTGAAAATCCTACCTCTCATATCAACCTCCATGGCTTTACCCAAACCATAACCTCTACAACAAGAATTAACAAACCTAATAAAAAAGAGAGTACTTTAGACTGGATACTCATAAATAAAGTGAAACAAACTTACAAAGTAGGAACCCTGCCAGATGATGTAAGTGATCATTATTTGACCTACATCACTAGAGTAAAGAAAGACTTTCCAAACCCCCCCACCTTTAGGACAGCACGCTCTACCAAACACTTTAACGCAGAATTATTTCAAACTGAGCTCAGAGCATGCAACTGGAATCCTTTAAAATCCCTTCCACTTGAAGAGGCCGTAAAGTATTTTAACACTACTTTCTTCTCTATCCTTGATAAGCATGCTCCTAAACGTTCCATCAGAATGAAGTCCAACCCAGCCCCATGGCTCTCGAATGAAACTAGAAATCAAGTTCTACTTGGGAACAAAGTCTGGGCCAAATGGAGATCTAATAGAAATAGCTCTGATCATCTCCACTTTAGGCAGCTTAGAAATAGTACAAAAAAGGCAATACTTACAGACAAAAAAAACTACTACTGTAAACTTCAACAAACTCATCAAAATAATCCTCAAAAGTTCTGGTCTTGCATAAATAAATAAGCTCCTTTCCCCAGGTAACTCCTGAACACCCACCCCACTTGATGCAGATCCAAATACTCTCTATCAAACTGCCAATACCTTTAACTCTTTCTTCACTGAGATTATACAATCTCTAGCTAGTCAACTTATTTCTGAAAACTCCAGCCTTCCCATCAACGTACCACACTCTTCCTCTAAATTCAAACTACAACCCGTCTCTACTTCTCTCATCTATAAATTTATTTATAAACTTAAGCCATGTACTCCATCTGCTGACCAACTTCCTTCCCAGTATTTCCAAAAAGCAGCCAAAGTAATTGCCTACCCTATATCTATCCTTATAAATAGGACAATCCAAGAAGGAACCATCCCAGATATTTGGAAACTCTCCCACATTATCCCCTTACATAAAGGTGAGAACTCTAATGATTACTCTATCGGCCAATTGCTCTCATCACCCATAGCAAAAATTATGGAAAAATGCATTGACCAACAACTTTTACATCATCTCTCTCTACATAACTTAATAGCAAACTGTCAACATGGCTTTAGGCCATCACATAGTACCACTACTGCCCTTCTATCCTTTACAGATACCATCAATAGAAACCGTAACAAAAACATCCTCTCATCTGCACTCTTCATCGACCTCTCTAAAGCTTTCGACATGGTTAACCATACCCTCCTAATCAATATTCTTAAATCTCTTTCCTTTGATTCTCTGGCCGTTAAATGGTTTAGATCATACCTCAGCAACAGGCAGTTCTCTGGGAAAATCAAATTTCACCTTTTTACCTGTCACCATCGGGGTCCCTCAGGGCTCCATTCTTGGACCACTTCTTTTCTCATTATTTATTAATGATCTCCATGTAGCAATTCCTCAAGCCACCTGTATTCAATATGCAGATGACTCCACACTAATATGTTCAGCAACCTCTCCATCTGAACTATATTCTCTTACTCAAAATGTTTTCAACACTATAGAAACATGGTTTACCAAACGTTGCCTCCTTCTTAATGCCAAAAAAACAAAACTCCTTCTCTTTACACCCACTACTAGGTCCACCCCCTTAGACTTCTCAATCTCTTCAAATAATGGCACTGTCATTTTCCCTGACTACCACCAAACTTTTAGGAATAACCATTGACAATAATCTCTCATTTGGTCACCATATAAACAACACCATTAAAATAGTCAACAGAAAAATAGGCTGTTTATATAGAATAAAACCTTTTTTAACCTCAACAGCCAGAGCCAAGATCGCTCACTCCCATCTAATCTCAACCCTTCTGTATGCCTCACCTATATTTACCAACCTTAAGAAAACTAACCTCAACAAATTAGCAACTTCCTACAATAATATTGCCAGATTCGCTATTGGCAATCCCTTCAGAACCCACCACTGTTCTAATCTTAGGCAACTAGACTGGCTGGAATTCCAAAACCATCTGATAATCTCCCAACTCACAATTGCCCACAAGATATTTTACCAACCCAATAATACCCCTATACTCTCAAAACTCTTAATCCCATATAATAATCTGAACTCCCTACATTCTTCTAGTAAACTCCTTGCTAGTTTAACAAAGTCTAATAATACAGCTGGTGACTCTCTGTTTACCAACACAGTAGGAAAAAACTGGAATCTGTTACCCAATGAACTAACTCTAATTACATCCCTGCCACTCTTTAAACAAAAACTTAAAAAACAACTCCAAATGCACTGGCTATGCCCTTGTAGTAACCCTGACTAACAACCCTCTTCACCCCTGTTTTTCTTCTCTTCTAACCAAACTTCCAAACATTTAAATGCTTAGTCTTGTTATTAAGACTGACACTATTTAAACTCTAATCAACTTATTTCTTAAATCCTTCAACCTGATGTGAACTATTGTACATAACACTTACTGTATTATATCTGTTTTTAGCTTTCTTAAGCAATATTATGTTCGCTGTTACTTTTCTTAAGTGTTTTGATCTCTGAAATGTAATTAACTGCCTGTTTTATTTGTTTTTTTAATCCTTTATTTACCATGTAACAATATTTTTATACTTTTGTATATCTGTGTGGAGCTTTTCTCCCCGGGCCTCTACCGAAAATGGATATATATCCAGC
>NC_056747.1:565060290-565097790 GCF_019279795.1 Protopterus annectens
TGGTGTGTGTGTTGTGTAGTGTAGTTTATCTGTGTGAATCGCGTGTGCGTATATCTGCATTGTGTGGTGTGTGTATTGTGTGTGCGTGTATCTACATTGTGTCTGTGTTGTGAGTGCACTTGTAGTGCATGTTTGTGTGTAGTGAGTGCTTGTGTGTGTGTGTTGCATGGTGTGCATGTAGTGTCTGCATGTCGTGTGTGTGTAGTGTATGTGTGTGCATAGTGTGTTTAGTGTGCATGTATGTAGAGTGTGTGTATGTATTTAGTGTGCGCCTATGTACAGTGTATGTATATTATGTGTAGTGAGTGTGTGCATATACTACACGTGTTGTGTGTCGTGAATGCGTAGTGTATGTGTATTGTGTGTGGGTATGTATAATGTATGTAGTGAGTGCACGTGTTAGTGTGTATGTGGTGTGTGCGTGTGTATAGTGCATGTGTATCGTGCGTGTAGTGAATGCGTAGTTAGCACGTGTGTGTATAGTGTGCGAGTAGTGTTTTCATGTGCATATGGATATTGTGTTTATAGTGTGTGTAAATATTTGTGTACATTTGTGTATGTATATTGTGTGTGCATGTATTTCTGTGGGCATGTATAGTGTGTGTGTATGGGTTTGTATATTTTATGTGTGTATTTGTGTGTATAGTGTGTGTGTATATATGTGTGTTTATTGTGTTTGTGTATTGTGTGTGTTTATTGTGTTTGTGTATTGTGTGTGTTTCTTGTGTTTGTGTATTGTGTGTGTTTCTTGTGTTTGTGTATTGTGTTTATGTGTATTGTGTGTGTTTCTTGTGTTTATGTGTATTGTGTGTGTTTCTTGTGTTTATATGTATGTATTGCTTATGACTGTAATCTGCTTGAAACTAGCATTTAGTGAATGTTTAATGTGTATTATTATCTTGCAGCTTTTCTCTTTTCAGCCTCTGCTGAAAATAGACATGTAGCCAGACGGACTATCCCGGTCAATAAATGTAAAATAAATAAATGTGTAGTGTGTGTGTGTGTGTGTGTGTGTGTGTGTGTGTGTGTGTGTGTATGTATAGTGTGTTGTTGTGTGTAAGTATAGTGTGTGTGTGTGTGTGTGTGTGTGCATATGTATGTATATTGTATTGTGTGTGTTTGATGTGTGTGTTTTGTGCATGTATATGTATATTGTATTGTGTGTATGGTTTGTGTAGTGTGTGTATGCACATTGTGTCTGTGTTGAGTGCTCCTGTAGTGTGTGTGTCGTATGTGTAGTGAGTACGTGTGGCGTGTGTTGTCTGGTGCTTTTGTAGTGTGTGCGCGTCAGGTGGGTGGATTGTGTGTGTATCTTCTGTGTGTAGTCTGTGTGTATTTGTGTGTTTTGTGTATTTGTGTGTGGGTTTATGGAGTGTGTGTGTGTGTGTGTGTGTGTGTGTGTGTGTGTGTGTGTGTATGTGTATCGTGTGTGTAGTGAATGCGTAGTGCGTGTGTAGTTAGCACGTGTGTGTATAGTGTGCGAGTAGTGTTTTCATGTGCATATGGATATTGTGTGTATAGTGTGTGTAAATATTTGTGTACATTTGTGCATGTATATTGTGTGTGTGTGTGTATTTCTGTGGGCATGTATATTGTGTGTGTATGGGTTTGTATATTGTATGTGTGTATTTGTGTGAGTATTTTTGTGTGTGAGTATTTTTGTGTGAGTATTTGCGTGTGTGAGTATGTGTGTGTATATTGTGTTTGTATGTGTATTGTGTGTGTTTATTGTGTTTGTATGTATGTATTGCTTATGACTGTAATCTGCTTGAAACTAGCATTTACTGAATGTTCAATGTGTATTATTATCTTGCAGCTTTTCTCTTTTCAGCCTCTGCTGAAAATAGACATGTAGTCAGACGGACTATCCCAGTCAGTAAATGTAAAATAAATAAATGTATAGTGTGTTGTGTGTGTGTATAGTGTGTGTTTGTGTGTTTAGTGTGTGTATATATATATATTGTATTGTGTGTGTTTGTGTGGTGTGTGTGTGTGTTTTGTGCATGTATATGTGTATTGTATTGTGTATGTATGGTTTGTGTAGTGTGTGTATGCACATTGTGTCTGTTTTTAGTGCTCCTGTAGTGTGTGTGTGTGTCGTGTGTGTAGTGAGTAAGTGTGGTGTGTGTTGTCTGGTGCTCGTGTAGTGTGTGCGCGTCGGGTGGGTGGATTGTGTGTGTATCTTCTGTGTGTAGTCTGTGTGTGTGTATTTCTGTGTTTTGTGTATTTGTGTGTGTGCCATGTGTATTGTGTATGGATTTAGGGAGTGTGTGTGTGCTTTGTGTATGTGCATGTGTGTGTGTGCTTTGTGTGTGTACTGTATTGTGTGGTGTGTACTGTATTGTGTGTATGCATATTGTCTATGTTTTGAGTGCACCTGTAATGAGTATGTGTGGTGCTCGTGTAATTTGTGTATCTGTGTGGATCGCGTGTGCATGTATCTGCATTGTATGGTGTGTGTACTGTATTGGGGAGTGTGTGTGTGTGTGTGTGTATCCACATTGTGTCTGTGTTGTGAGTGCGCCTGTAGTGCGTGTTTGTGTCGTGTGTGTAGTGAGTGCTTGTATGTGTTGCATGGTCTGCGTGTAGTGTGTGTGTATCTTGTGTGTGGATTGCGTGTGTAGTGTATGTGTGTGTGTGTGCATAGTGTGTTTGTGTAGTGTGCATGTGTGTATAGTGTGTATGTATTTATATTTGTGTGTATAGTATGTGTGTATATATGTTTTACGTCTGTGTATGTATTTAGTGTGCGTATATGTATAGTGTATGTATATTATGTGTAGTGAGTGTGTGCATATAGTACACGTGTTGCGTGTCATGAGTGCGTAGTGTATGTATATTGTGTGTGGGTATGTATAATGTATGTAGTGAGTGTGCATTAGTGTGTGTGTGTAGTGTGTGCGTGTGTATAGTGCATGTGTGTGTATCGTGTGTAGTGAGTGCGAGTGTATAGTGCATGTGTGTGTGTGTGTAGTGAATGTGTAGTGGGTGTGTAGTTAGCATGTGTGTGTATAGTACATGTGTGTGTATAGTGTGCGCATAGTATTTTCATGTGCATATGGATATTGTGTGTATAGTGTGTGTAAATATTTGTGTACATTTGTGTATGTATATTGTTTGTGTGTGTATTTCTGTGGGCATGTATATTGTGTGTTTATGGGTTTGTATATTGTATGTGTGCATTTGTGTGGGTATGTATATTGTGTGTGTGCGCGACCACGTTTTGTGTGGTGTGTGTAGTGGGCATGTGCCTGTATGTGTAGTGTGTGCATATTGTGTGGTGTGCAACGCTGTCTGTAGTGTGTGTTTGCTGTGCAGTGTGTGCGTGTGTGTATATGTATATTGTGTGCATGTGTATTTTGTGTGTATGCATGTATATGTGTATATATATATATATATATGTATGTATATGTATATGTGTGTGTGTGTGTGTGTGTATATATATATATATATATATATATATATATATATATATATATATATATATATTTATTTATGTTTTATTTTATTTTATATTTGTTTACCAGGATGGTCCGACTGGGACAGTGCCCATTTTCAGCAGAGGCCCAGGGAGAAAAGCTCCAGTCTAAACTTACATACAAATTATCACAAGTAATAAAAATTGTAAACAAAATTAACAAAATGAGTGTCAACACATTTACAGGATTAAAATGTAAAATAAAAAAATATATAGTATCAAATAGAACAAGACTTTAAAGACTTGAATATAGACAAATATATGGTTGAACTTACATATGCATAGTGTGTGTGTATTGTGTGCGCATTTAGTGAGTGTGTGGGTATAGTGCGTTTGTGTGTCTTGTGTTTGTCGTGAGTGCGTAGTATATAGTTTGTGTCTATATTGTGTCTAGTGAGTGTGCTTGTTGAGTGCACGTCTAGCGCATGTTTGTTGAGTGTACATGTAGTGTGCGTGTGCGTGTGTATAGTGCATGTGTGTATAGTGAGTGCATAGTGTGTGCTAAGTAGTGTGCGCATGTGTATAGTGTGCATGTGCATATGTATATTGTGTGTGCATAGTGTTTAGTGTGTGTATATTTGTGTACATGTATATTGTGTGTGTGGGGTTGTGTGTATTTGTGTATATTTTGTGTGTGTGTGTGGGTATTTATATTATGTGTGTGCGCTTGTGTGTTGTGTGTATAGTGTGCATGTGTATGTATAGTGTGGTGTGTGCGCATGCGTGGTGTGTAGTGTGTGAGCTGTGTGCATGTGTGTATATCTATATTGTGTGTCTATATTTTATTTTTTTATTTTATTTTACATTTGTTTGCCAGGATGGTCCGACTGGGACAGTGCCCATTTTCAGCAGAGGCCCAGGGAGAAAAGCTCCAGTCTAAGCTTACATACAAATTATCACATGTAATAAAAATTGTAAACAAAATGAGTGTCAACACATTTACAGGATTAAAATGTAAAATAAAAAAATATATAGTATCAAATAGAACAAGACTTTAAAGACTTGAATATAGACAAATATATGGTTGAACTTACATATGCATAGTGTGTGTATTGTGTGCGCATGTAGCGAGTGTATGAGTATAGTGCATTTGTGTGTCTTGTGTTTGTCGTGAGTGCATAGTATATAGTTTGTGTGTATATTGTGTCTAGTGAGTGTGCTTGTTGAGTGCACGTCTAGTGCATGTTTGGAGTGTACATGTAGTGTGCGCGTGCGTGTGTATAGTGCATGTGTGTTGTGTGTATAGTGCATAGTGTGTGCTACTTAGTGTGCGCGTGTGTATAGTGTGTGCGTGTGCATATGTATATTGTGTGTGCATAGTGTTTAGTGTGTGTAAATGTGTATAGTGTGTGTATATTTGTGTGCATTTGTGTACATGTATATTGTGTGTTTGTGTATATTTATGCATATATGTATATTGTGTGTGTGTGGGGTTGTGTGTATTTGTGTATATTTTGTGTGTGTTTGGGTATTTATATTGTGTGCGTGCGCTTGTGTGTTGAGGTGTGTATAGTGTGCATGTGTATGTATATTGTGCGGTGTGTGCGCATGCGTGGTGTGTAGTGTGTGAGCTGTGTGTATATGTATATTGTGTGTCTATGTTTTATTTTTTTTTTTATTTTATTTTACATTTGTTTACCGGGATGGTTCGACTGGGACAGTGCCCATTTTCAGCAGAGGCCCAGGGAAAAAAGCTCCAGTCTAAGCTTTCATACAAATATCACCACAAGTAGTAGAAATTATAAATAAAATTGACAAAAAATGAGTGTTAACACATTTACAGGATAAAAATGTCAAAACAAAAATATATACAGGGTACATAGTATCAAATAGAACAATACTTTAAAAACATGAATATAGACAAGTATATGGTTGAACTTACATATGTGGAGGAACATAACATTAGTTAGGAAACTAAGAGGGGAGAATCACTTAGTCAAAGTAGTGCATAGTTAGCAATACTTTCATGGTGAGAGTTGCAGCTAGGAATGTAACCGTTACTGAGAAGTGTTGTTGGAAGGGGTATGTTAACAGACTTAGTATGTTTAAGTAATGCTAAGTTAATAATTAACAACATTGAACTGCGGTGGTGGTGCTGCGGTAGCGTTGTCGCCTCACAGTAAGACGTCCTGTTTGATTCTCAGCTAGAGTGTCTTCTGTGGGGAGAACGTGCGTAATGCGTGAATGGGCGTACCTTCATTGAAGGTTGTGCGTCAGGGCTGGCAACTCGGCACGTAAAAGTCTACTGCCAATCATTAGCGGACCAGAGTTCTGCTGTGGCGACCCCTAACCGGGAAAAGCCGAAAGACGCAACAACAACTTCTCTATAAGTAGAGAAATAGTGTTGTTAGAAGGGGTATGTTAACAAAAAAAGAAGATGCAGTATCTTGAGGAAACCAAACACTTTATTCCACAGGAATTCTATTTAACCTCCAGTAAGCGCTTTTGTCTCAATCAAAAATACATAGAGACTTCTTTGCTGATTTGTGTTTGATAGGTTTGTGTTTCTGGGGGGTAGGTCTGTGTGTGTGTGTGTGCCTGTCTAGATGGGCGGTAGGTGTGTGTGTGTGTAGATGGGGGTACATTGTGTGTGTGTGTGTCTAGATGGGGGTACATTGTGTGTACGTGTGTGTCTTGATGGTAGGTCTGTGTGTGTGTGTCTGTCTAGATGAGGGGGTAGATAGTGTGTGTGTTTAGATGAGGGGTTTAGTGTGTGTGTGTGTCTAGACGTGGGATAGGTGTGTGTGTGTCTAGACATGGGGATGCTAGGCACACACACTTACTGCCCATCTAGACAGAAACCTCTACTCCCATCTCGACACACATCTAGATTGTGTGTCTGTCTAGCGGTAGGTGTGTGTGTCTACATGGGGTTGATGTGTGTGTGTGTGTGTGTGTGTGTGTGTGTGTGTGTGTCTAGATGGGGGTAGGTTTGTGTGTGTGTGTGTGTAGATGGAGATAGGTGTGTGTTTGTGTCTAGATGGGGGTAGGTGTGTGTGTGTGTCTAGATTGGGTAGATGTGTGTGTGTCTAGAGGGGATAGGTGTGTGTGTGAGTTTGTCTAGATGGGGTAGGTTTGTGTCTTTGTGTGTGTCTAGATGGGGGTAGGTGTGTTTGTGTCTAGATGGAGGCAGGTGTGTGTGTGTGTGTGTGTGTGTGTGTGTGTGTGTGTGTGTGTGTGTGTGTGTCTAGATGGGGGTAGGTGTGTGTGTGTGTCTAGATGGGGTAGGTGTGTGTGTGTGTCTAGATGGGGGTGTGTGTGTGTGTCTAGATGGGGTGTGTGTGTGTGTCTAGATGGGTGTGTGTGTGTGTGTGTCTAGATGGGTGTGTGTGTGTGTATCTAAATGGGTGTGCGTGTGTGTCTAATGGATAGGTGTGTGTGTGTGTCTAGATGGGGGTAGGTGTGTGTGTGTCTAGATGGGGGTAGGTGTGTGTGTGTGTGTCTAGGTGGGGGAGTGTGTGTGTGTCTAATGGATAGGTGTGTGTGTGTCTAATGGGATAGCTGTGTGTGTGTGTGTGTGTGTGTGTGTGTGTGTGTGTGTGTGTCTAATGGATAGGTGTGTGTGTGTGTGTGTGTGTGTGTGTGTGTGTCTAATGGATAGGTGTGTGTGTCTAATGGATAGGTGTGTGTGTGTGTGTGTGTGTGTGTGTGTGTGTGTGTGTGTCTAATGGATAGGTGTGTGTGTGTGTGTCTAATGGATAGGTGTGTGTGTGTGTCTAATGGATAGGTGTGTGTCTAATGGATAGGTGTGTGTGTCTAATGGATAGGTGTGTGTGTGTCCTAATGGATAGGTGTGTGTGTGTGTGTCTAGATGGGGAAGGTGTGTGTGTGTGCGTCTAGATGGGGTGTGTGTGTGCGTCTAGATGGGGTGTGTGTGTGCGTCTAGATGGGGTGTGTGTGTGCGTCTAGATGGGGATAGGTGTGTGCATCTAGATGGGGGGTGTGTGTGTGTGTGTGTCTAATGGATAGGTGTGTGTGTGTCTAATGGATAGGTGTGTGTGTGTGTCTAATGGATAGGTGTGTGTGTGTGTGTGTGTCTAATGGATAGGTGTGTGTGTGTGTTGTGTGTGTGTGTGTGTGTGTGTGTCTAGATGTGTGTGTGTGTGTCTAGATGTGTGTGTGTGTGTGTCTAGATATATATGTGTGTGTGTGTGTGTGTGTGTGTGTGTCTAATGGATAGGTGTGTGTGTGTGTGTGTGTCTAATGGATAGGTGTGTGTGTGTGTGTCTAATGGATAGGTGTGTGTGTGTGTGTCTAATGGATAGGTGTGTGTGTGTGTGTGTCTAATGGATATGTGTGTGTGTGTGTGTCTAATGGATAGGTGTGTGTGTGTCTAATGGATAGGTGTGTGTGTGTGTCTAATGGATAGGTGTGTGTGTGTGTGTGTGTGTCTAATGGGGTGTGTGTGTGTGTGTGTGTGTGTCTAATGGATAGGTGTGTGTGTGTGTCTAATGGATAGGTGTGTGTGTCTAATGGATAGAGGTGTGTGTGTGCGTGTCTAATGGGGTGTGTGTGTGTAAATGGATAGGTGTGTGTGTGTGTGTGTGTGTGTGTGTGTGTGTCTAATGGATAGGTGTGTGTGTGTGTGTGTGTGTCTAATGGATAGGTGTGTGTGTGTGTGTGTGTGTCTAATGGATAGGTGTGTGTGTGTGTGTGTGTGTGTGTCTAATGGATAGGTGTGTGTGTGTGTGTGTGTGTGTGTGTGTGTGTGTGTGTGTGTGTGTGTGTGTGTGTGTGTCTAATGGATAGGTGTGTGTGTGTGTCTACATGGGGTGTGTGTGTGTGTGTGTGTCTAGATGGGTGTGTGTGTGTGTGTGTGTGTCTAGATGGTGTGTGTGTGTGTGTGTCTAGATGTGTGTGTGTGTGTGTGTCTAGATGTGTGTGTGTCTAGATGTGTGTGTGTGTGTGTCTAGATGTGTGTGTGTGTGTGTGTGTGTGTGTGTGTGTCTAGATGGGTGTGTGTGTGTCTAATGGATAGGTGTGTGTGTGTGTGTGTGTGTGTGTGTGTGTGTGTGTGTGTGTCTAATGGATAGGTGTGTGTGTGTCTAATGGATAGGTGTGTGTGTGTGTGTGTGTGTGTGTCTAATGGATAGGTGTGTGTGTCTAATGGATAGGTGTGTGTGTGTGTGTAATGGATAGGTGTGTGTGTGTGTGTCTAGATATGGGTGTGTGTGTGTGTGTGTCTAGATATGGGTGTGTGTGTGTGTGTGTGTGTGTGTGTGTGTGTGTGTGTCTAATGGATAGGTGTGTGTGTGTGTGTGTGTGTGTGTGTGTCTAATGGATAGGTGTGTGTGTGTCTAATGGATAGGTGTGTGTGTGTCTAATGGATAGAGGTGTGTGTGTGTGTGTGTGTGTCTAATGGATAGAGGTGTGTGTGTGTGTGTGTGTGTGTGTGTGTGTGTGTCTAATGGATAGGTGTGTGTGTGTGTGTGTGTGTGTGTGTGTGTGTGTGTGTGTGTGTGTGTGTGTGTGTGTGTGTCTAATGGATAGGTGTGTGTGTGTGTGTGTGTGTGTGTGTGTGTGTGTGTGTGTGTGTGTGTCTAATGGATAGGTGTGTGTGTGTGTCTAATGGATAGGTGTGTGTGTGTGTGTGTGTGTGTGTGTGTGTGTGTGTGTGTCTAGATGGGTGTCTGTGTGTCTAGATGGGGGTGTGTGTGTGTCTAATGGATAGGTGTGTGTGTGTCTAATGGATAGGTGTGTGTGTCTGGATGGGTGTATGGGTGTGTGTGTGTGTGTGTCTAATGGATAGGTGTGTGTGTGTGTGTCTAATGGATAGGTGTGTGTGTGTGTGTGTGTGTGTGTCTAATGGATAGGTGTGTGTGTGTCTAATGGATAGGTGTGTGTGTGTCTAATGGATAGGTGTGTGTGTGTGTGTGTGTGTGTGTGTGTGTGTGTGTCTAATGGATAGGTGTGTGTGTGTGTCTAATGGATAGGTGTGTGTGTGTGTGTGTGTGTGTGTGTGTGTGTGTGTGTCTAATGGATAGGTGTGTGTGTGTGTGTGTGTGTGTGTGTCTAATGGATAGGTGTGTGTGTGTGTCTAATGGATAGGTGTGTGTGTGTGTGTGTGTGTGTGTGTCTAATGGATAGGTGTGTGTGTGTGTGTCTAATGGATAGGTGTGTGTGTGTGTCTAATGGATAGGTGTGTGTGTGTGTCTAATGGATAGGTGTGTGTGTGTGTCTAATGGATAGGTGTGTGTGTGTGTCTAATGTGTGTGTGTCTAGATGTGTGTGTGTGTGTGTGTGTGTGTCTAATGGATAGGTGTGTGTGTGTCTAATGGATAGGTGTGTGTGTGTGTGTGTGTGTGTGTGTGTGTGTGTGTGTGTCTAATGGATAGGTGTGTGTGTGTGTGTGTGTGTGTCTAATGGATAGGTGTGTGTGTGTGTGTGTGTGTGTGTGTGTGTGTGTGTGTGTGTGTGTCTAGATGGAGTCGGTGTGCATGTGTGTGTCTAGATGGAGTCGGTGTGCATGTGAGTGTCTAGATGGAGTCGGTGTGCATGTGAGTGTCTAGATGGAGTAGGTGTGTATGTGCGTGCCTAGATGGAGGTAGGTGTGTGTGTGTGTGTGTGTGTGTGTGTGTGTCTAGATAGGGGTGTGTGTGTGTGTCTAGATAGGGGTGTGTGTGTCTAGGTGTGTGTGTGTGTGTCTAGATAGGGGTGTGTGTGTGTCTAGATGGATAGGTGTGTGTGTGTCTAGTGGATAGGTGTGTGTGTGTCTAGTGGATAGGTGTGTGTGTGTCTCTAGTGGATAGGTGTGTGTGTGTCTCTAGTGGATAGGTGTGTGTGTGTGTCTAGATGGAGGTGTGTGTGTGTGTGTCTAGATGGAGTTGTGTGTGTGTGTGTCTAGATGGAGGTGTGTGTGTCTAGATGGAGGTGTGTGTGTGTGTGTGTGTGTGTGTGTGTGTGTGTGTGTGTGTGTGTGTGTGTGTGTGTGTGTGTGTGTGTGTGTGTGTGTGTCTAGATGGATAGGTGTGTGTGTGTCTAGTGGATAGGTGTGTGTGTGTGTGTGTGTGTGTCTAGATGGCGGTAGGTGTGTGTGTTTGTGTGTGTCTAGATGGAGGTAGGTGTGTGTGTGTGTCTAGATGGAGGTAGGTGCTTGTGTGTGTCTAGATGGAGGTAGGTGTGTGTGTGTCTAGATGGAGGTAGGTGTGTGTGTGTCTAGATGGAGGTAGGTGTGTGTGTGTGTCTAGATGGGGGTAGGTGTGTGTCTAGATGGGGTAGGTGTGTGTGTGTGTGTGTCTAGATGGGGAGGTGTGTGTGTGTCTAGATGGATAGGTGTGTGTGTCTAGATGGGGTAGGTGTGTGTGTCTAGATGGGGGTAGGTGTGTGTGTCTAGATGGGGGTAGGTGTGTGTGTGTGTGTCTCTAGATGGAGGTAGGTGTGTGTGTGTGTGTGTGTCTAATGGATAGGTGTGTGTGTGTGTGTGTGTGTGTGTGTGTGTGTGTGTGTCTAGATGGGGGTAGGTGTGTGTGTGTGTCTAGATGGGTGTGTGTGTGTGTGTGTCTAGATGGTGGGGTGTGTGTGTGTGTGTGTGTGTGTGTGTGTGTGTGTGTGTGTAATGGATAGGTGTTGTGTGTGTCTAGATGGATAGGTGTGTGTGTGTCTAGATGAGGGATTAGGTGTGTGTGTGTGTGTGTGTGTGTGTGTGTGTGTGTGTGTCTAGAAGGGTGGTAGGTGTGTGTAAGTGCCTAAATGGGGGTAAGTGTCTGTGTGTGTGTGTTGATGGGGTAGTTTTGTGTGTGTGTATAGATGGGTAGGTGTGTGTGTGTGTGTGTGTGTGTGTGTGTGTGTGTGTGTCTAGATGGAGTAGGTGTGTGTGTGTGTCTAGATGGAGTAGGTGTGTGTGTGTCTAGATGGAGGTAGGTGTGTGTGTGTGTGTGTCTAGATGGGTGTAGGTGTGTCTAGATGGAGGTAGGGGTGTGTGTGTGTCTAGATGGCGGTAGGGTGTGTGTGTGTGTCTAGATGGAGGTGTGTGTGTGTGTGTGTAGATGTGTGGTAGGTGTGTGTGTGTGTGTGTGTGTCTAGATAGGCAGTAGGTGTGTTTGTGGGTGTGTCTAGATGGGTGGTAGGTGTGTGTAAGTGCCTAAATGGGGGTAAGTGTCTGTGTGTGTGTGTGTCTAAATGGGCAGTAGGTGTGTGTGTGTGTCCAGATGGGGGTAGGTGTGTATGTGTGTGTCTAGATGGGGTAGGTGTGTGTGTATGTGTGTGTCTAGATAGAGGTAGGTGTGTGTGTGTGTGTCTAGATGGAGGTAGATGTGTGTGTGTGTGTGTGTGTCTAGATGGGGGTAGGTGTGTGTGTCTAGATGGGGGTAGGTGTGTGTGTGTCTAGATGGGGTAGGTGTGTGTGTGTGTGTCTAGATGAGGGGGTAGCTGAATGTTTGTGTATGTATCTAGATGAGGGGGTAGCTGTGTGTGTGTCTGTGCCTAGATGAAGGGGTAGGTGTATGTATGTGTCTAGATGGGGGTAGGTGTGTGTGTGTCTTGATGGAGGGGTAGGTGTGTGTGTGTGTGTGTGTGTGTGTGTGTGTTTATGGATGGAGGTAGGTATGTGTGTGTGTCAGGATGGGGGTAGGTATGTGTGTGTAGATGGGGGGTTGGTGTGTGTGTATGTGTGTTTAGATGGGGTGTGTGTGTGTGTGTGTGTGTTTGTGTGTCTAGATGGGGGTAGGTTTGTGTGTGTGCATTTGTCTAGATGGGGTAGGTATGTGTGTGTCTAGATGGAAGTAGGTGTGTGTGTCTGGATGTGGATAGGTATGCTTGTGTGTGTCTAGATGGGGGTAGGTGTGTGTGTGTTTCTAGATGGGGAAGGTGTATGTATGTCTAGATGAGGGGTTAGGTGTGTGTGTGTGTCTACATGGGCGGTAAGTGTGTGTGTCTAGATGGGGTAGGTGTGTGCGTCTAGATGGTGTAGGTGTGTGTGTATCTAGATGGGTGGAAGGTGCGAGTGTGTGTGTCTAGATAGGCGGTAGGTGTGTGCATGTGTAAAGATGGGGTAGGTGTGTGTCTAGATGGGGTAGGTGTGTGTGTGTCTAGATGGAGGCAGGTGTGTGTGTGTCTTGATGGAGGCAGGTGTGTGTGTGTCTTGATGGAGGCAGGTGTGTGTGTGTCTAGATGGAGGCAGGTGTGTGTGTGTCTAGATGGAGGCAGGTGTGTGTGTGTCTAGATGGGCGGCAGGTGTGTGTGTCTAGATGGGCGGCAGGTGTGTGTGTCTAGATGGGCGGTCGGTGTGTGTGTCTAGATGGGCAGTCGGTGTGTGTCTGGATGGATGGTAGGTGTGTGTGTGTGTGTGTGTGTGTGTGTGTGTCTAGATGGGGTAGGTTTGTGTGTGACTAGATGGGTGGTAGGTGTGTGTGTCTAGATGGGGGTAGGTATGTGTTTGTGTCTAGATGGGGGTAGGTGTGTGCATGTTTGTGTCTAGATGGACGGTAGGTGTATGTGTGTCTAGATGGTGTAGGTGTGTGTGTATCTAGATGGGTGGAAGGTGCGAGTGTGTGTGTCTAGATGGGCGGTAGGTGTGTGCATGTGTAAAGATGGGGTAGGTGTGTGTGTGTCTGGATGGGATAGGTATGTGTGTGTCTAGATGGGGGTAGGTGTGTGTGTGTGTGTGTGTGTGTCTAGATGGGGTAGGTGTGTGTGTGTGTGTCTAGATGGGCTGAAAGTATGTGTGTGTCTAGATGCGGGTAGGTGTGTGTGTGTGTGTGTGTGTGTCTAGATGGGGGGTAGGTGTGTGTGTCTAGATGGAGTAGGTGTGTATGGGTGTGTGTAGATGGGAGTAGGTTTGTGTGTGTGTCTAGATGGAGGTAGGTGTATGTGTCTGGATGTGGGTAGATATGTGTGTTTGTGTGTCTAGATGAGGGGGTAGGTGTTTGTGTGTGTGTGTCTAGATGGGGGTAGCGGTGTGTGTGTCTAGATGGGGGTAGGTGTGTGTGTGTGTCTAGATGGGGGTAGGTGTGTGTGTGTCTAGATGTAGGTGTGTGTGTGTGTGTCTAGAAGAGGGGGTAACTGTATGTGTGTGTGTGTGTGTGTCGAAGAGGGGATAGGTTATGTGTGTGTGTGTCTAGATGAGGGGGTAGGTGTATGTATGTGTGTCTAGATGGGGTAGATGTGTGTGTGTGTGTGTGTGTGTGTGTGTGTGTGTGTGTGTGTGTGTGCGCGCGCCTAGATGGGGTAAGGTGTGTGTGTGTGTGTGTGTGTGTGTGTGTAGATGGGGGTTAGCTGTGTGTTTGCGTCTAGATGGGGGGGTAGCTGTGTGTGTGTATGTGTGTCTAGATGGGGGTATGTGTGTGTGTGTGTGTCTAGTTGAGGGGATAGGTTTGTGTGTGTCTAGATAAGGGGTTAGGTGTATGTGTGTGTGTCTAGATGGGGTAGGTGTATGTATGTGTTTGTGTCTTGATGGGGTAGAGGTGTGTGTGTGTGTGTCTAGATGGGTTGTAGGTGTGTGTGTGTGTCTTGATGGAGGTAGGTGTGTGTGTGTCTAAATGGGGGGTAGGTGTGTGTGTGTGTGCGTGTGTCTGGATAGGAGTAAGGTGTGTGTGTGTGTAGATGGGGGTTAGCTGTGTGTTTGTGTCTAGATGGGGGTAGGTGTGTGTGTATGTGTGTCTAGATGGGGGGCAAGTGTGTGTGTGTGTCTAGATGAGGGGGTAGGTTTATGTGTGTGCGGGTCTAGATGGGGTAGCTGTAGGTTTGTGTGTGTGTTGGTCTAGATGGGGTAGGTGTATGTATGTGTGTTTGTTGGTCTAGATGGGGTAGGTGTATGTATGTGTGTTTGTGTCTTGATGGGATAGAAGTGTGTGTGTGTGTGTGTGTGTGTGTGTGTGTGTGTGTAGATGGGGTTAGCTGTGTGTTTGTGTCTAGATGGGGGTGGGTGTGTGTGTATGTGTGTCTAGATGGGGGCAAGTGTGTGTGTGTGTCTAGATGAGGGGGTAGGTTTATGTGTGTCTAGATGAGGGGGTAGGTTTATGTGTGTGCGGGTCTAGATGGGGTAGCTGTAGGTTTGTGTGTGTGTTGGTCTAGATGGGGTAGGTGTATGTATGTGTGTTTGTTGGTCTAGATGGGGTAGGTGTATGTATGTGTGTTTGTGTCTTGATGGGATAGAAGTGTGTGTGTGTGTGTGTGTGTGTGTGTGTGTCTAGATGGGTGGCAGGTGTGTGTGTGTGTTTTGATGGAGGTAGGTGTGTGTGTGTGTCATAATGGGGGGTAGGTGTGTGTGTCATAATGGGGGGTAGGTGTGTGTGTCATAATGGGGGGTAGGTGTGTGTGTGTCTAAATGGGGGTAGGTGTGTGTGTCTAGATGGGGGGAAGGTGTGTGTGTGTGTAGATGGGGGTAGGTGTGTCTGTCTAGATGGGCAATAGGTGTGTGTGTGTGTGTGTGTCTAGATGGCGTAGGTGTGGATGCGTGTCTGTCTAGATGGAGGTAGGCTTGTGTGTGTGTGTGTCTAGATTGAGGTAGGTAGGTGTGTGTGTGTCTAGATGGGGGTAGATGTGTGTGTGTGTGTGTGTGTGTGTGTGTGTGTGTGTGTCTAGATGGAGGTAGGTGTGTGTGTGTGTCTAGATGGGGGGTATGTGTGTGTGTGTCTAGATGGGGCTAGGTGTGTGTGTGTGTGTGTGTGTGTGTGTGTGTGTGTGTGTGTGTCTCTAGATGGGGTAGGTGTGTGTGTACCAAATGAAAACAGTCCTTGAACCAAATAAGGAATCAGATGCAAAAACCAGAGAATACAAGAAAAAGAAAAATAATCTGGTTCCACACAGCAGTGAAAATCAATGTAATTTATTGTAGTAAGGTAAGCGCTTTCTCGGAATAACATCCGCTTCATCAGGGTCTGATGAAACAGATGTTATTCAGAGAAAGCGCTTCTGATTAAGACCTATTGATTTTCACTGCTATGGAACCAGATTATTTTTTCTTAGTGTGTGTGTCTAGTTGGAGGTTATGTGTGTCTAGATGGGAGGTAGGTGTGTATGTCTCTAGATGGTGGTAGATGTGTGTGTCTAGATGGTGGTAGATGTGTGTGTCTAGATGGGGGGTAGGTGTGTGTGTGTGTGTGTGTGTGTGTGTGTGTGTGTGTGTGTGTGTGTGTGTGTGTGTGTGTGTGTGTGTATGGGGGTAGGGTTGTGTGTGTCTGGATGGGGTAGGGGTGTGTGTGTCTAGATGGGGGTAGGAGTGTGTGTGTCTAGATGGGGTAGGTGTGTGTGTCTTTCTTGATGGGTGTGTGTGTATGTGTGTGTCTTTCTAGATGGGCGGTAAGTGTGTGTGTGTGTCTAGATGGGGGTAGGTGTGTGTGTCTCTCTCTCTCTAGATGTGGGTAGGTGTGTGCATGTGTCTAGATGGGGGTAGGTGTGTGTGTCTAGATATAGGTAGGTTTTGTGTGTTTGTGTTTATAGATATATGGATAGAGGTAGGATTTGTGTGTGTGTTTATATAGATATAGGTAGGTTGTATGTGTGTGCATAGATATAGGTAGGTATGAAAAGATGCGCACCCCTATTTCTGTATACACACACACCTGCCTATATCTATACACACCCAGCTACATGCACGCACATACACATGCACATATATATATGTTTATAATATGTATATGGATCTTCTTCACATAATAGAACATTCAAATGCCCGACATTCACATGGCCGAAACCATATGATCGAACATCTTAATGTTTGAAAATGTGAAGTAAAAAAACAAAACCAAAAAAAACCCATCACTTTAAAGATTGCTAGCAGGGGGCAAGCCCCTCTGCACTGCCCACACCCCCTGCTACTTAAATATTCTCACTCCGAGACCGCACTACAGTGCAGGAAAGGGGAATCTTCCAACTCTGCGTTGTATCGGGATCTCCACCATTCATTGTATATACATACATACATACGTACATACATACACACACATATACAGTGGATATAAAAAGTGTACACCCCTGTTAAAATGCCGTTTGTTACAAGATACCCCAAAGTCATGGAGGTCTAATCAGGGAAAGCTGAGATTTATAACTACCTATGGTAGTAATACTTTTAAGATCAAGGCCACTATTTCTAAATTTTGGCATGTTTATACTCAGACCCATTGTTTTCTACCTTAATTGATTAGCAATATAGTTTTGGGTATCGGAAGTATAAATCCCTAGGAGAACATTTTTCTTCATTTAAGAAAGGTTATTATCCATCAACTGGAGTACCACAGACTCCAGTGGGAAGTACATACTGTGGTTATTGTAAATATTGTATTGTATGGTTTCCAAAACCGTCTTTCACCTTGGTGAATACCAGGAAAGTTTATGATATTAAACATCTACTTAAATGCACTAGTGCATGGGTAATATATATGGCAATATGCCAATGTGGAGCTTTTAACATTGGACAAACCTCTTGCAGTTTAAAACAAAGGATAACCTTGCATATAAGTGATATAAAATGCAAACACATCCGAAGTGCTTTATGTAAGCATACACTGGTGCATAGTATGACCCATTTTGTGTTTGTAGGTATAGATATGATAAAGACACAAGCAATGAATGATACGGTTAGACATAATATTGTCTAATAAGGAACGTAGATGGGTAATAAATTTAGGAGCCCTTTTTAAATCAGGGCTTAATGGTCAGTGGTAAGGGATGTTTTTGAGTATAGACATCCTTGTAATGTTCAGATATTGAGGTTAGAAAGCTGCATTGGATTTTTATAGTAAACCATCTTTATTAGTAATTTTTCAATGGTTAATGGGCAATGTTTGATTGGTTAGGTGTAAAATGTCATTGATGGGATATAAGGGATCTTGTTTTTTGATAGATTAAATAATGTCTATGAATGTGTTATATGGGTTACATAAAGAACATGGTGGATTCATATGGAAAGAAGAAAATGTAAAAATGTGAAATAAGTGCACTGTATCTTTAAATAAATGCTGCTACATAAACCAAGGCTGGCTGCTTAGTAAGACGCACACTAATGAAGCCTTGTGGCGAAACCGGTATATATATATATATATATCTCTCTCTCTCTCTCTATATATATATATATATATATATATATATATATATATATATATATATATATATATATATTATTTTCTGCCTGAGCTTTGGCCAAAAGACCTACACGCAATCAACTGGACGTATAAGTAAATTTAAGTAAATCTTTATCTGCACTTTTTACAAATAATACAGCATTTAAATTGATTTATTTGTTTTGCATTGAATACTATCTAGCTGGAAGTTGTGGCTCTCTTTTTTCAGTTAGTTCCCCACCCACCCTCACTGCTTTTGTTTTGGTGTTAATCTTGGTGGCTTTGAAATTGCCCTCCCCTCTTTAAATTTGCATTTGGATTCTCCTCCTGGGCCCATCTCATTTGCTCACTCCAAAAAAAAATTGCACTTTTTTCATCTGCTTTTACTGTATTTGTGTTTCTTCCTACTTTATTACTTTATTTATGTTTTTGCGTCCTCTTAAAAGTACTCAATTGTATTTATTACTGCTTGGTGTAACTATCATTCTAAGCCTTTTGGTTTAAGCACTTGGGCTTCAGACAAGTTGTTTCACATTAAGAAGGTTTGTGGTCTGCACTGTTGTGGCAGGACAGGTAGCTTGCATCCTTCTAAGTTGGGAACTGCTGATTGAAGGCTCAGTGCCTGTTACTCTAAAAGTTTATTAGCTCTGGTTTAAGCACTTGGGCTTCAGGCCAGTTATTTTACATTAAGAAGGTTCGTGATCTGCACTCTTGTGGGAGGAGAGGCAGGACTCTGCCCTTCTGAGCTGGGAATTTCTGGTTAAAAGCTTATAGTGCCAGCCTATTTGAATTGTTTCTTACTAAAATTGGTGTGCCTTGTTTGCTGTAGCATAGACTAGATCCAGGCCTGCTGAATCTACCTTTGTTTGTATAACTTGAGCACTAATCCAGGCCTTCTTTTTTGAAGAAGGTTCCCCTGCACCCCAGTGGGCAAGAGTGTGCAGTTAGAACTTGTCTGATTGATGATTACAGGAACAGGGCTCAGTTTTGAGATTTTTTTTACTGGTTAATTGGGTAATTTGTTTAAAAGCCTTTTCTGATTGCTTGTAGTCATCTAAATCATTTTAAGTGTATTTTTTGCTGTTTGTAGTCGTTTAAAGCTGTTTTAAGTGTATTTTTTACTGTTTTTGCCTTATCTTTTCCAAAAAAATTTTTTCCCTTGTTTCCCACCTTTCTAAGCTAGTATAGTCCAGTTTTCAGGCTAGTGCGGAATTCAGGGCTGTGTTACAATTTTCTGAGTTGCCCATACCATACTTGGATAGAGGGAGGTTTATCTGTTCACCTGTGAGAGAGGAAGCTTTGAGCAGCCATCTGTCCCTGGAGGAGTGGTTCCAGCCCAGAAGTTAGTAGTTTATAGGCCATTTTGGGCTAATTTCTATCTTTCATTTCCCTGCTTTAAAAACCGCGTTTGCATGGTTTTGCACATCCGGGCAGTGCCTGTTAGCTGGGGTTAAATTTATCCTGGCTCCACCAAGTCTCCTCTTCAGTTTTTCCAGTAAAAGTAGTCTAACTCTCAACCTAAGCACTTAAAAAGCATCCTACAGTCCAGCACTTGCTCAGACCTAATAGCAAGCACTAATATACCCGACACTTGATTGCCCAGCAGGGCAAGGCTCATTATTCACCCCTCACCAACCAAGCGACTAAGCAATTCACCCTACTATTCAGGCACGACCAAAGGGCATTTTCAGGTATACTCTCCAGTCCAGCTGGTAAACATGGATGTTCATCATGTTTCACTGCTGTAGTCATTACACTTGGGTTATCCTTCCGTCAGGCGGGCCCACAGTTGGCCCGAGTTCCAAAGTCTTGGTCCGGCGTCGGTTGCTGTCACCTCTTCCCTGACGTCAGTGCGCTAGGGGTATATAAGTAGCAGCCGACGCAATTTTCTTCAGTCTTTCTTGCCGCGCGGTGCCCAAAGCAAAAGCAGTTTTCAAGTGCCGGTCGGCCAACTCCTGAGATTTCAAATTCGATTTCAGAACCGAAGTCTTCAATAAAGCTAAGTACCCCGTTGCGGAAACTTTTTCTGCCTCAGACCGATGTCAGTAAAAGTTAATAATTGTATTTCTTCTGGGAAGCAAATACCTCATAAGGATTTTCATTCTTACTGTATTCCATGCCTAGGCCCAGATCACGGCGTCACTGGTTGTCGGTTTTGTGCTAGATTTAACAAACGCACTATAAAACGTCGGTTTGATTTTGCTCGCCATTACTTTGGCCGAAGGTTTAATTATACAATGCCTCTGGAACAACCGACAACTGGAATGCACAAAAAACGCAAAGCTAAAGATAAGGAAAGGCATCCGAGGCTTGAAACTGACGAAGAAGCCTCTTCTAGGCCAGTCACCAGTTTTTAGTGAGGCGCTTTTGCAGCCCCTGACACTCGCTACCTCAGAGCGACAGGCCGCGACCAACTCCCACATGGAGGTGCCTCGGCCTCTGGATACTCAAGGTGTTGGATCAACAGAGATTAACCCTTCAGATGGGTCCGGAGCCGCTGAGCAGGCATCGGCTTCTGAGGGTGTTTTCAGACCTATTCAACTTACCATTGCAACTACAACCAAGACTAAGCCTACATTAAAGACAAAGAAGCAAGTACTGCTTTCACCTGGACAGGCCTCCATGCCTAAAAAACAGATGCTCAAGATGGCTGAAGACTTGATAACTCTGATCAGGGGTTCCCATCCCCCTCCTGATTAAAAGGCCTAGGCAGGATACAGACTGATTCCTCTGACCAGGTTTCAATATATTTTGATTCCTTTTCAGACCAGGGATATTCTTTACCCCCCCATGAGGATTCTGATGCTGAAGAATCAATTCCTTCAGCCTCTCCTCCTGAAGATTACTCTTTTGGGGAAACTTTACATACCATGAGGGAGCATTTCCATTGGGAGGGCCTGGATTACTCGGAATCCAAGAAAAGGCTCAGAGACTTTCTTTTACTGCCTCAGCACAGGCCCCTTGCTGTTCCGCCAGTGTTGGACATTGTGAATGATGTGTTCTCTGAATCTAGTTTAAATCCTGATTCTTTATCCCCAGCTCCAGTCAAGCCAGACAGGTACTACAGAGTCCCTGACTCCCACAAATTTCAGTATAAAAACCCTGTTGCTGACCCAGAAACTATTTCCCAGGGTCCCAAAGGGGTTAAAGATTCCATGGCTAAGAATCCATTTCCCTCTGATAGAGACTCTAGAGCATTAGACAGATGGGGAAAGAAAGTTTACACCTCTGCAACTTTAGCAGTGAGGGCTCTAAATTGCCAGTTTCACATGCTTAAATATCAACAATACTTACTGTCTCAATTAAAACAGAAAATGAGTACAAATGCAGAACAACCTGATTATAAGGAAATGCAGGATTTATTGCATGCAGCTGAACAAGTGGGAAATCATACGTAGCAATGTGGTTTTGATTCATTAGAAGCTTCTTGTAGAGCAGCAGTTACAGGATCTGTGATTCGAAGGCATGCTTGGTTAAAAGAACAAAGTTTACCAGATCATGTTAAGGCAAAATTATTGTATGCTCCTTTGCAGCAAGACAATTTATTTGGTATTAAGGCAGAAGATGTATTAAAGAAAATGGAGGAGAAGGCAAAATCTATGCAAACGGTGAAGGATTTCTTACAGGTACAGCCACCACGATTTTGCAGAAATTGGCCTACAAAGAATTGGTCCTTTCCAGTGTCAGACAGGCCACAAAGAGGCAGATACAGACGCCCAAGAGGCAGATCTCAGCCACAAGGCTCTTACAGACCACGACAGTGGGGTGCTACAAACCCAAAAGGAGGTGAGGACAAGTCACATCCTTACAGGAAACAGTCCCAATGACTTCCCCCTTCCAATGCCAAACTCTTCACTATTGGCAGCTCCCTTAGGGGGGAAACTAGCACTTTTTTCTCAAAACTGGCAAGCAATCACCCAAGACAAATGGGTGCTGAATATTGTGTCTCAAGGTTACAGGTTTCACTTTCACACTTTTCCAAGGTTAAAAGGAATGCCAGACCTGCCACAAAATCAATGGGCAGAGGCACAAAAACAAATTACAGCTCTCATGGAAATGAGAGCTATTCAAAAAGTACCACAGCAGGAAAAAGGACAAGGATTTTACTCAAGACTCTTCCTGGTTCCCAGAAAGGACAAAGCCTGGAGACCCATTCTGGACCTTTCCACTCTAAATACTTACTTGGATGTTCCGAAATTCAAAATGCTGACACTACAACAGCTCCTTCCCATGTTGGGCAAGAAAGCTTGGCTTGTTACTTTGGATGGCGCACAGCAACAGTTACTCCGCTCCACAAAGGAGGGGCCACAACTGACCCTGGTTGATAACTATCACCCCAGAAGCCTGACTAGCCTGGTCTGCAAGGCTATGGAGCGCATCATCATGGAACTCCTTAACAAAGACATTGGGAACCTCCAAACACTTGACCTGACCCAGTTCGGCTTTAAGGGCAGATCATGCCTAATAAACCTGATTGACTTCTTCGAGACGGTCACCAATGCCATAGATGAGGAGAAGGTGATTCACACAGCCTACCTTGACCTCACCAAGGCTTTTGACACCATTCCCCACTCTGGAATTATAGAAAAACTCACCAGCCTGAACATAAACCCCTACATCACGAGATGGGTTGCCAACTGGCTTACAGACAGAACTCACACAGTAAGAATAGCGGGCTCCAGGTCTGACTCTAAACCAGTCACAAGTGGTGTCCCACAAGGCTCGGTCCTGGGACCCCTAGTGTTCGGCATATATTTCTCAGAAGTACAGGCAAACACAGGAGGACTATGGTTAACCAAGTTCGCCGATGACTGCAAGCTGGGAGCCATAATTGACTCTCCGGCTGACACGGACATTCTCCAAAAGGGCCTTACTGAGACAGACACCTGGTGTCAAAGTCATGGTCTCAAGCTAAATGCCAAAAAATGTTTAGTCATCCCTTTTGGGAAAAACAAAACACCCATGAATTAGCACATAGGTGGCAACCCCCTAAATACAGAAGAGGTAATAAGAGATCTGGGGACCCAGGTAGATAGTAATCTCTCCTTTGGCAATCATATTGCCAAAGTAGTTAGGAAATCCTTCTATATAGTCCATCTAATTACTAAAGGGTTCGCATCTAGAAATAAAGAAGTTATAGTGCCCCTCTACTTGTCACTCATCAGACCCATCATAGAGTACGATGCCCCATTTGGGATGTACCTCACAAGACACTTCCAGCTGCTGGAAAGACCACAAAAGTACCTCACCAAGAGGATTACTGGCCTCAAACATATTTCCTATGCAGCCCGACTGGAAAAACTCCAACTGTACTCAATTGCATATCGCTTACTCAGAGGTGATCTCTGCCTGACTTACAAAGCCATGTCCAACTCAGAATTGATGGACATGCTCCACCTAAAGAAATCCAACTTGCTGCGAGCCACTCGCTCTAGTGAGCTAAACCTCGCCACAACAATAAATAGTACATGCTGGAGGGATAGATTCCTGTCACAGAGAATCCCCATGCTTTGGAACAAAATTCCTAACTATATTAGGCAGAGCCCCTCACTAACACTCTTCAAGGGAAACCTTGACGAGTGGATGGATAACGGCAAATACACCCCTGGGATCACTTCATTGGCTCTTCTTGACAGAGGCTCAGTTAATTAATCAATGGGGCGGTGAAAGCTGACACACTTTGGCTAGGCTTATAAATGCCCTTGGGCAGATAGCCTAATACCTACCTATGAACCTGTATATATATATATATATATATATGTATGTATATATATATATGTATGTATATATATATATGTATGTATATATATATATATATATATATATATATATATATTTATATGGGTCTACCTGTAGTAACCAAAATTACACTTACCCGAAACTAATCGCTGAGATGACTTCACCTAGACCTCTGATCACTGAAACTACGAAACACAGTACTTTTGAATAGGGAATTACACATTTTTAGCATAATTCATTTTTGTTACACAGTCATAATATATAGTTCTATTAGTAGAACATTGTATTGGTGAGTAGAAGTATGTTGCAGTGTTGAAAAGGGTTGCAAGTATACAGGCGAAGACTTCTTTTGCTGCTATGCATTTATGGCAAATTGAAGAGGAAAGGTTTGGAAATCATTGTTGTCATTCTGCTGACAGTGTACATAGCTAAATTCTGATAAGCAGCGTGTTACAGAGAATAATAATAATTTTAGAGTTGGGGATGATTTATAGTTACTTGTAAGGGGAGAAGTGAGTAAAAGAGAATGATGTAGTGTTAATAAAATGTACTCTGCAAACATTAGTGAGAAGGTGAATTTTATAAAAAGAGACCCAGTGCCTTGCCTTGGTTTTGAAGACATTCTTAGTTGCTTGTGTATAAACCAAGCGTGGCTAATGGTGTGATTTGAACTAAATGAGAGAGACAGAGAAGTGGACACAGCATCACCTGTTGACCAGCAGAATATACTTCTCAACTGTCGAGAGTTTTTCCTCATTATGTTTGGTCTGTTCCTTTTAAAATTTGTATATTTCTGGCAAATCACCGGGATAATCTGAGGACTGAAGTCACTAACTTAATGATATGGATTTGTGTTTCAGACTTCATATACATCAGAAAAATGCATGCTCAAACAAATCCTGTTATTTTAACAACTTTCGAAGTTCATAAGGGCAATGTTTAAAATATGTCCCTATTTTTGGGCCTTTGTTCCCCCATTCTGTCAGGCATTGTTCAGATTTTTTGTGCTAGGAGGTTGAGAGGTATGCTGCAGAAGAATGCTGCACAATGACGTTTTGTGGTGGTTTAATTTGCCTAAAACTGCATAGAATGCTGCCAGTTCCAGAAGATTTGAAAGTAGCAACAGAAGTAAAATTTGCCTAAAATTCTGAATGCAGTTGGAAGATTAGGTTTAATCAAAGGCAAACTTCACCAAAAGAAGCAGCCACACCAGTCCTGTAGTTTAGGCAATAAGGCTCACAATCAGGCGAAAATCAACCAGGTTTATTAACGTGTCAAAATTATAGCAGCAGTACACTCCACACACGTTTTCGTCAGTTTGAAGACTTCATCAGATACAACAAATGCTTCATGTCACAGGTATAAATACTATAAGCTAATCACCAATTAATAAATTAACAAATCATTAATTAAACTTTAAAACAACAGACCACATAAAATTCCCCATTCCAACAAATGAAATTGCCAATACAATAGGTATAACTGATACATCTTCAACTACAAAAGCACTAAACCAAGAACATAAATACATACCTATATTCATTTACTAGTATAAATCTAAAAAATTATTACAAATAAACATGTAAAAGCAACTTAAACACTTAAAATAGGTGTAAATCACCTAGGTATTTAAATATAATGTGCCTTAATTTTTAGAAAAGGAACAATAGAAATAGATTCATTGAGACCGGGGGGTCTATTGGCCTCCAATAAAATCTGCCAATAAGTTTCTTTATGTGCCAAGCGTGCCTCCCAAGGCCCCCCCCTAATATCTTTAGGGACCACTTCCAGGACAAAAAACAGAAACTTAGCATTGTTACATGTAATAGTATGCTTGTACAAAGCACTGGTAGTTTTGCACCTAGAGATATCATAAATGTGCTCATAAATACGCCTGGAAAACAACCTTTCGGTTTTACCAACGTAAAACGCTGGACATTGTTGGCATATAGCCAAATATACCAAGCCAGCAGTTTTACAATTGTAATGACCCCTGGCCTTGATATCCCTGCCTCTGCTTTCCACAAAAACATGGCTTGCTTGAAATATATACTTGCAAGAGGAACAATGACCACACTTAAAAACCCCCACATTGGGTCTAGAATACAAGGTGGAAACATGTTGTTGCTCCAAGGTCTTTTTAATATTAGTGCCCCTCCTAAACACAGTTTTAACATCTTTCCCCTTAAACGTGTCCAGGTCAGTCAACTCCTTAAAAGTATCCCATTCCCTTTCCACAATATTTCTTATGTGGGAGGCATTTCCACTGAACTGTGTAATAAAGGTAAAACTACCTGCAAACCTGTCAGTGTTACTATTGGTGTTATTATCCAAGTTGTTTTCACCAACCCCCCCCAAAATAGGAGCAAATCTAGAAGATCTAGCCAAAGTAACCTCCTCTTCAACGGTCTGGATCAAGTGTGCAGGATAACCCCTTTCCAAAAACAATTTCTGCAAAATACCACATTCATGCCGATAATCCACATCTAGGGAAGTCATCCTAGAAATACGGACGTATTGTCCCTTAACTATCCCCCTCTTCTGAAAATTGGGGTGTGCACTCTGATAATGTAAGTACCCATTGGAAAATGTGGGTTTACGATAGATACTAGATTTAAACCCACCATCAACCATGGTAAGGGTTATATCCAAATAGTTTACACTGTGATGGAAAACTTGATGTGTAAACCTTAGGAAATCAGTGGTGGTATTAATGTACTGAATAAACTTTTCAATATCCCCCATGGTACCTGTCCAAAAAATACACACATCATCCAGGAATCTAACGTAAAAGTTCCAAAATTTAGAAAACGGACAATCCTGAATAAACTTCTTTTCCCAAGTGTGCATAATAATATCAGCAAAAATAGGTGCACAATTTGCCCCCATTGACACACCCGTTGTCTGATGAAAATATTCTCCAGAAAAGAACACAAAGTTATTTTTCAAAACAATTCCCATTAACTCAGTGATGGCTTGCACATCGCTATTAGTGATATTAGGGCATTCCCAAAGAGCTTCCTCTAGCCATTCAAGGCCTAATTCATGGGGAATCACCGAAAAAAGATCCACCACATCAATGGTCAAAAATACCAAATTGGGCACAAGTAATTCCGATGTTACTTGACGCAAAAAGGCCCAGGAATCTTTTAAAATGTATTCCTCCCTGCCCCATAGCTCTTTTAGTTTCCAGTCCAAAAATTTGGATATGGGGTGTGTTTTAGAACCTTGAGAGGCCACTATGGGCCTTAAAGGGGGGTCAATGGGGTCTTTGTGCACCTTGGGTATCCCAAAAATTGATGGTATCCTTGGGTCTGAATTGGAAAGGAAGGTATAAACCGGGAACTCAATAACCTCCTGGTCTAATAAGTCCTGCACCACTAGATCAATCTTGTGATAAGAAATATGAATTTCGTTCAAGGAGGCAGAAGTGTATTTCCTGTGGTCATGAAGGATATCATACATTTTGCCTTGATATAACAAACTATCCATGATGACTGTCCCCCCACCCTTGTCAGGTTCCATGACCCTAAGGGTGGGGTCCCCCCTAAGGTTTTCAAGCAATGTTTTCTCCTCTTGGGTTAAATTAACCCCAGGACAATCCTTGCCTAACTCCCTCCTAAACCTGCCCTCAATCCGTTTCTCAAAATTTTTGAGTTGTGGGTGAAGGGGGGGGTTAAAGGTACTGGATCTCTTTAGAAAAAAACCAGGGGTAGCATTAGAATTGCCCAGTAGATTTTCCAAATTTAATTTTCTAGTGAAAAGCTTAAGATCCAGAATGGCTGAAATTAAATTACTGGATTTCCTGGGTACATACTTAAACCCCTTGGTAAATAACTGGAAACAACAATCTGATACATCAAAGTCACTGTAGTTATAAATGTGGTAGTCATTACAAGAATGTAGGGTATAGTTTCCTAAGGAAGTAACAGTGTGTTCACAATTTCTTACCAGTGCTGTCTCTGGTTTCTTTTCCATCCCCGGGTGTATCCCCCCTTCCCCCCTCTCAATAACGGAGGGGCCCGGTCTAAAGGGTAAAAATTATTATGTGATTGTTGCCCTTGTTGGCGGATACGTTCGGACCTGCGCGGTACTGGTTCATCCTCACCCATAGTTTCAGTCAATTCACCAAGAGGTGATAAAATATCCCTCTGTTCCAATAAAACTTCTCTGGGGGGACTATCAAGCAAAGGTCCAAAATCCTGCTCATGATGATAAAATGGTTTAAAAGGGGGCGGATTAGGGTATTGGCGCCCTTGTTCGTATTCTATTAAATCCCTTCTTAATTTTTTATACTTACGACTCAGCACAGTCTCACAATGCATATCTATGTCCCTTCTAATTTCATTACATTTGTTGGAATTAAACAATAAATCATCAGACATTTTTTTAAAAAATACTGCAATGTCTTGTTGTAAAATACACAGTTCTTCGTTATTCTTTTTAATTATAGCTTTTACAATACTACGCCCACATTGATCAAAGGCCTCTATGAGATCCTTATGAAAAGGGCTACCTGCCATAACCTGATTAGGGTATTTGAATACCCGTAAACCTTTCGGTACAGTACCTTTGTTTAAGTTTTCCATCAAATACAAATTGTCCAACTCCAATGTCCGGTATCGGTAAAGTGCGTTCTCGAAACGCCGTTCCAATTCCGAATAGGCAACACCATTAGCTCCACGGCCCTGAAAGTGCTCCTCAAAAAGGAATTTAGGTTTAGCCTTAAACCATTCATTAAAAGAAGTAGAAGAATGGTTGTTCTCAGGACGTCCTTCAGGCTGTGCCGCAGAAATGGGTGAAGATGCAATTTGATGAAAAACCGCTGGCGTATGGTTAAAGTCAGTGATGGAAGCACGTACACCCTGTACGTTCTCTCTCGGTCGGACTGCACCATCACAAGGTTGCAAAACGGGTACAAATCTCTGGTTGGAATCAACCAACCTAGGGAAATTGCGTTGCTCTTGTAGTAAGGCCTGAATACCTGTTCCCAAAGGAGTCAAAAGGTTGATCAATGCTGTTAATTGGCCCGTGAGCCTGGATAGTCCGTCCATTTCGGACCCGGACGATTCCACAGGGAAATTCCTCTGTTGTCCTTGCCCTGGAGACACCACCGGACTAGCAGCCATACCAAACACACCTCGAAAAACAGCGCTGCAATAAAACAAACTTCACCAAAAGAAGCAGCCACACCAGTCCTGTAGTTTAGGCAATAAGGCTCACAATCAGGCGAAAATCAACCAGGTTTATTAACGTGTCAAAATTATAGCAGCAGTACACTCCACACACGTTTTCGTCAGTTTGAAGACTTCATCAGATACAACAAATGCTTCATGTCACAGGTACAATGTCGTTTGTGGTGGTTTAATTTGCCTAAAACTGCATAGAATGCTGCCAGTTCCAGAAGATTTGAAAGTAGCAACAGAAGTAAAATTTGCCTAAAATTCTGAATGCAGTTGGAAGATTAGGTTTAATCAAAGGCATTTACTGTATCTTATTCTGTAATTTTTCTGACTGTAGCAGCCTCAGGAAGAGTAGACGACATTTACAGAATTTATTAGGCAAGTAGTTAATGTAGATCACCAGGCCTTTCTTCGGAATCTCACACACATTGCATGCAGCTTCAAGTTAATTGTGAGTATCCTTTACACCTTCTGCATGTCTTAGGGGTTTGGATGGAAACTGGAGTACCTACAGAAAACCCATTCATACACATGGAAGGCATGCAGGATGTCTGAAGAAGACACCCCAGCTAAGAACCTAACTGGAAAATCTCTTGGTGAGAGGCAACAGTGCCTCTTCATAACACCACTGTAAATAGTTAATTTGCAAATAATGAGAGAGACATACTGTGAAGGAAAAATGAACATTTGTATAGTGGGAGTTGCAGTGAATGGTTGCATATTCTTTTGAACTTGACGTGTCTTTCAGGTCCTGTGCGCCCCCCCCCCCCCTGGATGATTATCAATGTGCTTGTTTAATGACTGGAAATTATAGTTTACAGATATCCATTTCTACTGGGAGGTGAAAGGGCAGGAAATGGCTAGTAGTGGAAACTGGTTGGCTTTGGGAGGTGGCAGGTATGTAGTTTGCACAGAATGTCTTAGCTGGGAATGATGGGAATTAAACATACCTGACATTGATTTCTGTATGGTATGGGGTTGTCCAAATTGACTAGTTTTTGTATTGACTTTCACCTTCATTAAACAACTCAGTTCAGTAATTGCCGATATTTTAAAGTAATCAAAGATGTTTTATCAGCCCTTTAAGTGTGAAGCTTAGTCCACTTTGAGTGTTGCATTCATCCAGAGTGATACAAATGCCTCCTGATCAGGTTGGGTACACATTCTGTTGCAGTTTATGTAGGAGAGTTTCCTGTTTTCTATAGTGGAAATGAGCAGACTGATTAAACGATGCATAGTAATGCACTTCTGGTATTGCAGAGGGCGTTTTGCCAGAAGAGATGTGGTGAGCTTGACAGTAGCATGACTGAGCTCCATATTGGGGCTGGTATAAAAGTCTGAGAGTAGGAATCAAGATTAAACACTCATGCAGAGTGTTATAATATTTCATAACAGACTCACTGCTGTAGAATGAGTCACTGATGTGTCAGTGAGATGTATATGAGAATATAGATGAGCTTGTTGTAGCGTGGAGTTGGGGTGCAGTCTGCCATCTGACCAAGTGATGGCTTTTCTTTGGCAGGCTGTCTTCTAGCTGAGCCTAAATGACTTCTGGTGGGTGTTTTGGGGTACAGCACTCTCCAGCAAGAACAGGGGGGTACAGAACTACAGGACCACATTGGGGAAATTTGCATCAGGGCCATATTTGGGGAAAGTGTATCTGCATATGTGAATGAAAACTTGCATGTTGGAAAAGATAAAGAAATCTTAAGTGGTTACTAAAGAGCATGTATAGCAAAGCTTAATATTACTGTTTTATGTACCATGATGTCCTGCATATATTTGCCTTTGTGGGGTTAAAGTTTGTATTGAGTTAGGTTTTGAGCTGTGGCTGTCCTTTTATTACAGTATAACAGCTTGTGAGAAACACGAGCAGGACCTCACAGTGAATATGTTATCTTACTGGAGGAGTTGCATACAGTATTGGAATAAAAAATATTCCCAAAGAGTTGGCTTCATGATACAGAGGAATAGGACCCTGTCTGCAGCATAAGCAACCTTGGTTCAAGTGGAGGACCATAGTTCTGGAGGAGCTATCCAGGGTAAATGGGGATGAACAGCTGATGCTGGCCTTCCAGCCTTAGGGAGAAAGAGGAAGCCAGAAGACTTCTCCATATGGGGTGACTCCTGATAAAAGCCAGTTAAGTGCACTCGCAGAATAGTAAGGAATACCCAGGAATGCGTGCCATTCTGTAGACAACATGAGTTATTATGCAAAAATAGTATTCCACACATTTTGTGGTACTTGTAAATATGTTTGGAGCAGTGGAATGGTCAGATGCACAAGGGAAAAAAAAAGAAACTTTGACAGACATCTGTAAAATTTCCAAAAAATATAAGAATAGTCACTGAAATTCCTACACAAAGAGCTTTCACTGAAGTGATGTTTTGTTCTGTTTTTCCTTTTGCTGGCATTTTTCCTTTAGATTTTTGTGGTCTAGTCTAGACAAGTTTTCTACTTTCTCATAATCTACTAGTCCACTAAATGTCATTTTTTAATGGGTGGCGGCCTCAACTAGATTGTAATGTTTTCTGTTTGCGGGCAAGTATGTCTTTCGCAGAAGGACATTGGAATTTGTTTAGTTAGCATGGTAGCTGGAGGATCTAAAGTACATTGAGTTAAAGCATGTTGTTCAATTAGGCAATACGACAGGCAGTAAACTCTCCAGACACACAGAGCAAGTGAAGTGCAATACTAATGCCCATGTTGCGAAGTTGTGAGGGGATAATTCTAAATAGGAAAGATCAGGTGGAGTGGGGCGTGGCATACAAGCAGTAGATTATATGGCTTGGGTACTCCCTGGATCTATGGAAGTGTTTATTTTTTAACAAAAAAAAAATAAATCACTGTGCTTCAAAAAGGAACAGAAGTTTAATAAGTGATTTTGCCCACATATTGTGGATGAAAACAGGATCATAGGAAGTTACTAGGCTATTGGCCCTGACACCCTTGTAAGCCTAGCCAAAATGCTTATTTTCCCTTCCATGCATTCAAACCCTGCACATACTGCTCTTGAGGCTGTAATTCTACCCACTTGGCTACATGGATAATAAATGTTTATTAAATGTCTTATTTGTTGCTAGCTCAGTGATTTAATTTATTTTTTTGTTTCCTTTTTGTTAGATTACTTTTTTTCTTTTTGTTAATCAGATAGGCCCACTGAAATAAAGTCTCTCTTCAGGGTTGACCCAGTAATGCTGTCTGGTTAAGTGACTTACTCAGAGTTATAGGCAAATGGAAGCTGAGCTAGTCAAACCCTTGACTACAGGAAGCAGCTTGTTAACACTTTATAGCCTCAGTCCTCTGTGCTAACTGCCAGACAGTAGTTCACAGTCTTGGTGCTCTATACTAACTGCAAGACAACTCATAGCTTCAATCCATTGCACTAACTACTAGACACTTGACAAAAGTTGGACTCACTGAGTGGACTACCTTAATGAGTCTCAGAGGGCTAATCCATAGAGGAACTGAAGAAAGCTTAGGAAGGGTGGAGAAAGGATGAGGGGAAAAGCTGAGGTAGGGGTGGAGGTGTATTGTTAAATGCCTTTAAAGAGCAGGCAGTATTTGCAGGTTTCTTGTTTCTGTCATAATAAAATATAATTATTTCATCCTTTTATTGAGTTATCATTCTGGTTTGCAGTAAAGGGAATTCATTTCTGGTATTGACATATTTAATTTGTAATGGAAGTCCTGCCTTTTGTTTTTTTCAGCACGTGTATGTATATGTGTGCAGTTATTTTGCTTATCGTGAAAGAGTTAACCTTTATCACAGCAAGATTATTCATACTATGAGCTCATTAAGTAGTCTTTTTGTTATGCAGGGCTGTGAAAAGGAAATTGACATTTCTTGTGCTTTTTTTAGGTTATTCCTGTGTGTTGCAAGATGTCTGCAAAAACTGCATCTATCCATGCTAAATGGATCATAGGAAAAGTGATTGGGACAAAAATGCAGAAGACTGCCAAAGTCAGGGTAACAAGGCTTGTGTTAAATCCCTACCTACTTAAGGTAAAGTTTCAGTTATGGTAATATATGATATGATCTTTACTACTTTTTACACAGGTATGACTTGGTACTGGCCTTCTGCTGAGGAAATAAAAAGTAATGAATAGCACCAGTACTGAGACTAGTAGTTTAATTGGGATGTTGGACTAAATTAGAAGGACCAGTCTCAGTCACTGTGAAACATTACCCAGTGTTTTACATAAAAATATATAAATTTTGGAGGCAGCTACTGAAATTGATGATAAATGCTGTAAATTGTCTGTGTGTTTTGCTACTTATCATTTTGTACCTTTAGGTAGCCTCTTTCTATAGTTTTCATTTTAAGATCCAGAATATCACATCCTTGATATGCACTAGGGCAGCGAATTTTGATTATCAAACAGCTGAATGTATTAGCTTTCTGTTACTTTTGCAGTTGGTGTGTGATTTAAGAACATACCATGCCGTGCTGTTCTGTCATCTCATGACTGGTATTGTTATATTTTGGTGTTTCAATATACTTATTACTGGAAGGTGGGTGGCACTGCAAGCCTTTTCCATTTGCTGGCAGAACTACTGATCATTTATAGTAATATGTAGAGGCTAACAAAAATGGGTAATTTTTACAGTACAGGAGTGGGTAGTTTTGCCCTTGTTTAAAATGCTCTAGATCATTTTTGTTTACTTTTTCTTTTTTTGTGGGTATAGTTTAAAAATGTGAAGGTGCTGCTATTTTCCCATAGTTTATATATAAAAGAAAGAGAGAGACATTTATTGCTGCCTTCTGTATTTCTGGGTGTTTTCTATCTAAAAACAAAAAAATAATCCTTGTTTTCCCACTTCTCCTCGACTAGTTTAGACCAGTTTACGGGCTTTGCTGTATTCTGGGCTGTGGTGTAGTTCCTGTGTTGTCCATTACCTTACTTGAATAAGAAGGAAGTTTCTTTGCTCACCAGTGGGAGTGGGGAGCCTTGAGCAGCCTATCTGTCCGTGAAGGAGTGACCTCAGCACAAGTGCTGTAGTAATTGGTTGTTTTGGACCATTTCTAGCTCTTTTGAAGTTCCCTGTTCAAATCCGCCTCAGAGCGGTTTTTTCTGGCTATACTACTCAGAGACAGCTCCACATGGTCCTGCAGAGTGGTCCTGGCTACAGAGAACTGAAAAAAGTGACTACTTTCCAGATTTAAGTATTTTTTTCTGTTTTTTACTTGGAATACCTTCTCTTGCTTATTTTAAACAAGCTTATACTGTTTTTTTAACTGTTTGCTGCATTATATAGTATCTGCACTTAAAATTTTACCTGGTTGAAAATTAATCGAAAATCTGTTGTTTGTTTGTTTAATTTAACTATTGAGGCTGCCCACTAAAGTGTGCTAGCCTGTGTAACTGATTTATTGCTGCCTTCTGTATTTCTGGGTGTTTTCTATCTAAAAACAAAAAAAAAATCCTTGTTTTCCCGCCTCTCCTCGACTAGTTTAGACCAGTTTACAGGCTTTGCTGTATTCTGGGCTGTGGTGCAGTTCCTGTGTTGTCCATTACCTTACTTGGATAAGAAGTAAGTTTCTTTGCTCACCAGTGGGAGTGGGGAGCCTTGAGCAGCCTATCTGTCCCTGAAGGAGTGACCTCAGCACAAGAGCTGTAGTAATTGGTTGTTTTGGACCATTTCTAGCTCTTTTGAAGTTCCCTGTTTAAAATCCGCATTTGCGCGGCTTTGCGCGATTGTGCGCGCAGCGCCGGTTAAACTTTTTCTGGCTCCAAGTCTGCTCTTCAAATTTTCCCTTAGAAAGCTCTACTCTTAGAATAACCAGTCTACTCGTTATATTATAAGCATAGCACTTGTTCTCAAAGCTTCTCTTCTAAGCAAGCACTCTCAAACTCAAGTAGCGCTACATCCACCTACCACCCCAACCACTTCCCTTAAAGGCACAGCACTCTCATAATATGCTAGCATGTCGAGTGGTAGATTGCTAGCATCTTCTCCTGTTCAGCTGGTTAATCTGGGAATCTTGAGACAATGCTATAATTGTCTCATGTACACAGACAACCCTCTCCTCCTCCCAACAAACACACATACATGTGAGAGATGCAACTATATAGCCAAACTGGAGGCTGAACTCTCTCAACTCAGGACTGGCAAGACCAGACAGGAGGAGAAGGTAACCACACACACAACAAACCCAGTCACACATAGACCTACCCCAACTGCAAATCAAGCACATAATAACACAAAAACATACTCGGAGGCTGTATTAAAAAACTTACCAAAACAACAGAGGCTCCCAAAGCAGACACCCAAAAATCCACCACCTCAAAACATAACACATGCAACACATACTTCAATAAATCGGTGTGTCAATAAATCACAGCCCTTAAGGCCAAACACTATGCCTGATACACTAGTGATAGAGGTGACTCTATAGTCAGACACACTGACGAGCCACTTACCAGGCTGAGCAAGGAGAGGGTAACGGTAAGCTGCCTATCAGGGGGCTAGGATCCGCCATATAACACTACATGAAAAGAGACATAGAGGTGCTCTCTGATTATGTAGCCCAGGCTGGTATGACCCTGACCCTGAGCAGCATCCTGCCCTCACCAAGAATGATGCCACAATACAAAGACAAGATGATCAGCTTTAATAATTGGCTCAATTACTGGTGTCATTCTAGGGGGATCCAATGTCTGTCTGCCTGGGATGACATGCTGGACAAGCCACGCTGCTTCGCAAGGGACGGCTTGCACCTGTCACCACTGGGCTTTTGATATTGGCTAAGGCTCTTGCCACCCCCATAGTGCCTTTTTTAGGCAAGGCTCAAAAGACGAACCCACCTCCTTAGAAAACAAAAATGGAAAAAAATTAAGGGTAATGCTGCTCAACGCCAGAAGTCTAAATCTCAAGATGCAGGCTCTCGAAGCACTCCTCAGTGTGGAGAACATCGATGTCTGCGCTGTAACCGAGACCTGGTTCAAGGCTCCTGAGAGCACCCCAGCGCTACCAGGCTTTACCTTGTATCATGCTTTTTGGCCCCAAAACCCGGGCCGAACCACAAAGGGAGGGGGAGTGTCCATATTCATCAAGGATACCCACACCTCCAGGTTAGTGGCAACTCATGAAGCATCGGAGACCATCCAGGTGCAGCTAACCGTAGGCAAAACTGCTATACAACTGGTTGCATGTTACACACCATCCTCCCAATCTCAAGAACCCCACTCAGACTTCCTGAAGACATTGGAAGATATGAATGTCTCACCAAATACCATCATATTGGGAGACTTCAACTACCGTAACATAGACTGGGTGCACTATTCTAGCCCTAACACCTTAGCCCTAACACCTTAGCCCAAAGGTTCCTGGAATTCATAAACTCAAATGCAGTGGAACAGCTAGTCACCTCTCCCACAAGTGGGGATAATATACTAGACCTGATCATCACAAACATGGGGACAAAATGCTCCACACCGGAAGTATTCCCCTCACTGGTGAGATCTGACCACAAACTAATCACCCTGGATATACATTTACCACCTCCACCCCCAGCACAAAAGACTACAGTGAGAAATTTCTCAAAAGCCGACTTTACACTTCTCAAGACTGAGATGGTATCATTTAAGCCCACAGGGCCAATGGAAACTACATCCCACAATGCTGAATCCTACACAAATGCTTTCTACGGACATCTCCAAGAATGCATGGATCGTGCAATCCCAAATAAAACCAAGACCCTCTCCACCAAAGGAAAGCGTCTTGTCTGGTGGACCCCAGCCATAAACAAATTGTATAACAAAAGAAGGAAGCTATTGCAAGACAGAGCAAAATCCCATAAAGGGACGGCATCTCTGATCAGCACTAGTAGAAAGCTACGTTCTCTCATAAAAACATCCAAGGCCAACTTTGAGAGAAAAATCGCCAAGGACACTTAAGTTAACCACAAGGCATTCTTCAGTTATGTTAGAAACCTGGGCGGAAACCCTCAGATATGCTCAGAGTTAGTACACAATGACAAAAAAATTACCGAACCCACAGATATTGCCAACATTCTGGCAGACAGGTTCAGCGCAAATTTCTCCCCTCCCTCACCTCCAAAAGAAGAAATACTCATCCCAGCTGAATGTAACCTCCCTGTCATCTCTGATGTCCAGGTGAGAACCGCCCTCAGCAAAGCAAAAAACACAGCATCTATGGGACCCGATGGTATCCCCGGCTGTGTGATACGTGAACTCCAAGAGGAGCTAAACCCGCATATAAAAATGTTATTTAACCTTAGCCTTACTACAGGATATGTACCTGAACACTGGTGTACAGCAACAGTGGTCCCACTCCACGAGGGAGGCTCCACTACAGACCCTGGTAACTACCGCCCCATAAGCTTGACCAGCCTGGTTTGCAAAGCTATGAAAAGAATTATTATGGAACTCATAAACAACGACATTGGGGACCTACAGACACTTGATCCCACCCAGTTCAGCTTTGTAAAGGGCAGATCCTGCCTTTTGAACCTGGTTGACTTTTTCGAAGCAGTCACTAGAGCCATTGATGAGGGCAAGGCAGTCCATACAGCCTACCTGGACTTGGCTAAAGCCTTCGACACAATACCCCCACTCGGGGATCATAGATAAGCTAAACAGCTTAAATGTAAATCCATATGTCACAAGAGGGGTTGCAAACTGGCTAAAGAAAAGAACCCATAAAGTCAAGATTGCGGGAGCCATGTCAGACTCAAAGCCAGTCACAAGTGGTGTCCCACAGGGCTCTGTCCTGGGATCCCTCTTGTTCGGCATTTACTTCTCAGATGTGAAAGCAAACATGGAAGGGTTGTGGCTGACAAAGTTCGCAGATGACTGCAAACTAGGCGCCATAGTCGATACACCAGCTGACACATGCATCCCTACAGAAAGGCCTCACCGAAACGGACAGCTGGTGCCGGAATCATGGCCTTAAACTGAATGCCAAGAAATGTATAGTCATCCCCTTTGGGAAAAACAAAGTACCCACAAATTATCACATAGACAGTAACCCACTGAGTACCGAAAAAGTAATCAGAGACTTGGGGACCCAAGTTGATAGTGACCTCTCATTTGACACCCACGTTGCCAAAGTGGTTAAGAAGACTTTCTACCTTG